>NC_068424.1:82239965-82377465 GCF_023373465.1 Oncorhynchus keta
GATATGGTTTATTGAAGCTACACGATACATTTAAGCAAATGTTCCATTCACTAACTACGTGTCGTGTCAATCTCTTTATTGGTACCAAGGGTTCAATTACATGTTAGTTAAACTTACCAACAACAACAACAACAAAAACGATTGTTTATAAAATTCTCTAAATGCACGTTAGCTATGTCAATATCTTGGGTAACAATCTTGTTAGCTATGTCAATATCTTGGGTAACAATCTTGTTAGCTATGTCAATATCTTGGGTAACAATCTTGTTAGCTATGTCGATATCTTGGGTAACAATCTTGTTAGCTATGTCGATATCTTGGGTAACAATCTTGTTAGCTATGTCGATATCTTGGGTAACAATCTTGTTAGCTATGTCGATATCTTGGGTAACAATCTTGTTAGCTATGTCAATATCTTGGGTAACAATCTTGTTAGCTATGTCGATATCTTGGGTAACAATCTTGTTAGCTATGTCGATATCTTGGGTAACAATCTTGTTAGCTATGTCGATATCTTGGGTAACAATCTTGTTAGCTCTGTCGATATCTTGGGTAACAATCTTGTTAGCTATGTCGATATCTTGGGTAACAATCTTGTTAGCTATGTCGATATCTTGGGTAACAATCTTGTTAGCTATGTCGATATCTTGGGTAACAATCTTGTTAGCTATGTCGATATCTTGGGTAACAATCTTGTTAGCTATGTCAATATCTTGGGTAACAATCTGGTTAGCTATGTCGATATCTTGGGTAACAATCTTGTTAGCTATGTCAATATCTTGGGTAACAATCTTGTTAGCTATGTCAATATCTTGGGTAACAATCTGGTTAGCTATGTCAATATCTTGGGTAACAAACAAAGGAAATACATGTTTAGCCACAGTAGGTGTAGTATTGTGGAGAAACAGGTGGCTGTCCAGCAGCCATTGTGTTGATGAGAGTAGAATACATAACTGACGTGGTCTAACTCCGGTATTGACAACATTGGTCTCCTAGGTAACAGCGGTAGTGAAAATTCCGCATTTATTTACCCGACTACAAAATTAACTTTTTAACTCAAATGTTGAACCCGTCAGGTATTGTTGCATGTTTCACAACAACACTTATTGTGAAGCAGGGAGAGTCTCATCGGGGGTTAATGATGCTGGAGAAGAGAAGCTGGACTGTATAGGGGGGGGGGATATGGCAGTACCTCCAAGATTCCTGACCCATGTGTATATGTAGTCTAAACACGCTTCATAAGATAACAGCCTTAAATAAACTTTCAACCAAGCAGCAAACTCCTGATTCTTGGACCTCTTTTCTCATCTGTTTAAGAATACAGCGTGTAGATTGCGATCCATGTTTATTCAACTAACGTAACACGAATCTAAATACAAGCACTACAAAACAATAAACGTAACGAAAACCGAAACAGCCTCATACTGGTGCACATACACACAGCGCAAGGACATCAAGACACTAAGGAAAATCACCCACGAAACACACACAGAATATGGCTGCCTAAATATGGTTCCCAATCAGAGACAACGATAAACACCTGCCTCTGATTGAGAACCACTTCAGACAGCCATAGACTTAACTAGAACACCCCACTAAGCTACAATCCCAATACATACACACCACATACAAAAACCCATGTCACACCCTGGCCTGACCAAATAAATGAAGATAAACACAAAATACTTCGACCAGGGCGTGACACTTTCTCTATCTTTTACTCTGAATATGAATAAACTAACACCATCTTGCATGAGAACATCTACGAAGTTCAAGCTCTATTTTATGCTATGTGCTTTTCTTTCTCTCTTTCCATCCATCTGTGGTGTGAAGCTTTTTTAAATCTGTTTTAGCAACCTATTCATTTTTTTTTGTGGTATAAAAGGTTGCCCTCCTCCCTCCCCCCTCCTATCTCCCTCCTCTTCAATAGAGAGGCTGAACAGCTTGATGTTATCCTTGTAGCTTTGCCACAGAGAACAAAATGGCTTCCGGCGAATGGGTTGAATGGAAGCTATGCACTGGGCTCATCTCCAATATTCCGGAACCAACTGGAATATCTTCACTCAGAATCTATCTCCAATTCATCTCCCACAGTCAGCCAGCCAGCCAGCCTGCCTGCCTGCCAGTCAGTATAGTCAGTCAGTCAGTCAGTCAGTCAGTCAGTCAGTCAGTCAGTCATCCAGCCAGTCAGTCATCCAGCCAGCCAGCGTGCCAGCCAGCCAGCCAGTCAGCCAGCCTGCCAGCCAGCCAGCCAGTCAGTCAGTCAGTCAGTCAGTCAGGCAGTCAGTCATCCAGCCAGTCAGCCAGCCAGCCAGCCAGCCAGCGTGCCAGCCAGCCAGTCAGCCAGCCAGCCAGCCTGCCAGCCAGCCAGCCAGTCAGTCAGTCAGTCATCCAGTCATCCAGCCAGTCAGCTAGTCATCCAGTCAGCCAGTCAGCCAGTCAGCCAGTCAGTCAGCCAGTCAGCCAGTCAGCCAGTCAGCCAGTCAGTCAGTCAGTCAGAGCTAGTTATCGCAGACAGGCTCAACCTTTTTCTAACTAGCGTGGCTACATATCACACTACATAGTATATGTCCCAGTGACACCCTATTCCCTATGCAGTGCACAGCTTTTGACCAGAGCCTTAAGAGGCTTAGGGTTCCATTTGGGACACGGGCATATTATCTAGCCAGCCTAGGAGCGTGACGACGGGGGTGGCGGGGGGGAGTGAATGGATAGAAATCATGATGACTTTTCTGACACACGAGTCAAGAGCTTCATTGTCCAACGTCAAAAGAGGACACCTCATGAGTGGCTGACAAGATGTGATCTCGCAGAGCTACATAGTATCAACCCTAATTTTCTGTGACAAAAAAAAAGCTCCCCTCATATTAGTGTCAGCTTAGACTGTGAACTCTGCGTGCCAGCCCCACGCCCCACGCCCCCCACCCCCCCCTTCCCATGAGGGATCTACCGACCAACGGAAACGGAAACGAGGAGCATTGAGCCAAGGTTTCTAGCCGTGGAAACAAACAATAACATATGATCACAAATACAGTCACCCCCTCTGTAACATTGCCACCCTATAGGTGTTAAAACTATTCAAACTGTTAATTCTAAACCACCAAGAGACTGACTGTGTATCTCAAAAAGCTGCACCGAGTTCTGATGGCGATTATGTAAAAAAACTTTTAAAAAAACTTTTTTTTTTTTTAAAAGTACCACGCGGTGTACCAATTGAAATATGTCCTCACGGTTGCCAATCAGAACCCCCGTCACCTCTACTCTCGTCACCAGGCCTCTCTAAGCAGCAGGGATCCATGGTGGCGGCTGTGTCCTGTCTTATGGTTTCACTCGTTAGCTACGACTTTCCCTGTCAAACAGAGCCACGATGATCCAGAGAGAGCCAACAACCGTAAAGGGAAGGAAGGTGGAGATGGAGAGAAAGTCTGGGTCACAAATGTCACCCCTATTGCCTATATTCCTATGGGTTCTGGTCAAAAGTAGTGCACTAAATAGGGAATAGGGTGACATTTGGGATTAAACTGAGGGCTATGCTTTTTTTTTTGGCAAACTGCATGGATGACTTTTCTTCTTCTGACTAGAGTGATAATTGGTCAGATTAGAAATGGAGACGATGGCTACCGTCTGGGTTGGAGGGCAGAGCAGTGCTATAAAACCTGAGATTTCTCCCTCCCTCCCTCCCTCCCTCCCTCCCTCCCTCCCTCCCTCTATCTCTCCCTCTCCCTCTATCTCTATCTCTATCTCTATCTCTATCTCTCTCTCTCTCTATCTCTATCTCTATCTCTCTCTCTCTCTCTCTCTCTCTCTCTCTCTCTCTCTCTCTCTGTCTCTCTCTCTCTGTCTCTCTCTCTCTCTATCTATCTATCTATCTATCTATCTATCTATCTATCTATCTATCTATCTATCTCTCTCTCTCTCTCTCTCTCTCTCTCTCTCTCTCTCTCTCTCTCTCTCTCAATTCAATTCAATTCAATTCAAGGGCTTTATTGGCATGGGGAACATGTTAACATTGCCAAAGCAAGTGAGGTAGACAACATACAAAGTGAATATATAAAGTGAAACACAACTAAAATTAACAGTAAACATTACACATACAGAAGTTTCTCTCTCTCTCTCTCTTTGTCTCTCTCTCTATCTTTCTCAATTTATATTAATTCAAGGGACTTTATTGGCAAGGGAAACACATTTACATAATAATAAATACATTTCAAATGTCATATCACAGTGTTGTAAATAGTTAAACTACAAAAGGGAAAATAAATAAATATTGATTGTGCCAACAGGTCACAAATCTTGCTGTTGTGATGAAACACTGCGTAATTTCACCCAATGGATGTGGGAGTTTATCAAAATTATTTTGTGGATCTTGTTTAATCTGAGGGAAATATGTGTCTCTAATATGGTCATACATTTGGCAGGAGGTTTAGGAAGTACAGCTCAGTTTCCACCTCATTTTGTGGGCAGTGAGCACATAGCCTGTCTTCTCTGGAGAGCCATGTCTGTCTACGGCGGCCTTTCTCAATAGCAAGGCTATGCTCACTGAGTCTGTACATAGTCAAAGCTTTCCTTAAGTTTGAGGCAGTCACAGTGGTCAGGTATTCTGCCGCTGTGTACTCTCTGTGTAGGGCCAAATAGCATTCTAGTTTGCTCTGTTTTTTTGTTAATTCTTTCCAATGTGTTAAGTAATTATCTTTTTGTTTTCTCATGATTTGGTTGGGTCTAATTGTGAGGTTGTCCTGGGGCTCTGTAGGGTGTGTTTGTGTTTGTGAACAGAGCCCCAGGAACAGCTTGCTTAGGGGACTCTTCTCCAGGTTCATCTCTCTGTAGGTGATGGCTTTGTTATGGAAGGTTTGTGAATCGCTTCCTTTTAGGTGGTTGTTGTACTCTCTGTTTAGGGCCAAATAGTATTCTAGTTTACTCTGTTTTTTAAAGAATTATTTCCAATATGTCAATATATATTATATATATTTATATATATATTAATTGAAACCTACCATTGACTATGTACAGACCCAGCGTGCGACAGGAGCAGCAGGAGTTGTGACCCATTTTTGTTTGTTGTTTTGTCATAGTTGTGTCTGGGGGGGGCGTATTTGGGAGGAAATGCTGTCACCTCATGGTAGGTGTTTGTCCCCCTGCGTGCTGAGGCTGTCAGGTTCTTGTCCAGTTCTGGCATTTAGGTCATCAGAGACTAGTACATGTCCCTGGGCCTGGAAATGATTGATCTCCCCCTCTAGGATGAAGAAGCTGTCTTCATTAATGTATGAGGATTCTATTGGGGGATATAGGTAGCACACATGAGGACATTTTTCTGTTGAGATCATTTCCTTATTAATTTCTAGCCAGATGTAAAATGTTCCTGTTTTGACTAAATGAATAGAGTGGTCTGCTCTATGCCTGCAAACCCCCCGAGTCTCTTTCCTTTTTCACACCTGGTAGTTTGGTGGATGGGACTACCAGCTCTCTGTAACCTAGAGGGCTACCAGTGGGTCCATCTCCTCTATACCACCCACCTGGTAGTGTGGTGGATGGGACTACCAGCTCTCTGTAACCTAGAGGACAACCAGTGGGTCCATCTCCTCTATACCACCCACCTGGTAGTTTGGTGGATGGGACAACTAGCTCTCTGTAACCTAGAGGGCTACCAGTGGGTCCATCTCCTCTATACCACCCACCTGGTAGTGTGGTGGATGGGACTACCAGCTCTCTGTAACCTAGAGGACAACCAGTGGGTCCATCTCCTCTATACCACCCACCTGGTAGTTTGGTGGATGGGACAACTAGCTCTCTGTAACCTAGAGGGCTACCAGTGGGTCCATCTCCTCTATACCACCCACCTGGTAGTGTGGTGGATGGGACTACCAGCTCTCTGTAACCTAGAGGACAACCAGTGGGTCCATCTCCTCTATACCACCCACCTGGTAGTTTGGTGGATGGGACTACCAGCTCTCTGTAACCTAGAGGGCAACCAGTGGGTCCATCTCCTCTATACCACCCACCTGGTAGTGTGGTGGATGGGACTACCAGCTCTCTGTAACCTAGAGGGCAACCAGTGGGTCCGTCTCCTCTATACCACCCACCTGGTAGTGTGTTGGATGGGACTACCTGCTCTCTGTAACCTAGAGGGCAACCAGTGGGTCCATCTCCTCTATACCACCCACCTGGTAGTGTGGTGGATGGGACTACAAGCTCTCTGTAACCTAGAGGGCAACCAGTGGGTCCGTCTCCTCTATACCACCCACCTGGTAGTGTGGTGGATGGGACTACCAGCTCTCTGTAACCTAGAGGGCAACCAGTGGGTCCGTCTCCTCTATACCACCCACCTGGTAGTGTGTTGGATGGGACTACCTGCTCTCTGTAACCTAGAGGGCAACCAGTGGGTCCATCTCCTCTATACCACCCACCTGGTAGTGTGGTGGATGGGACTACCAGCTCTCTGTAACCTAGAGGACAACCAGTGGGTCCATCTCCTCTATACCAGGTTTCTTGTAGATTGACTATGTCTGTATTTCTGATTTATTAGATGAAGTCTGGATTCCTGCTCTTTAGGACAAAGGCAGATGACCTCTGACCTTGTATATTTCAGGATGAGATAGTAAAAGCTTTGTGTTCCATAGTGTCTAGTGTTGTCTAGTGTTGTGGTTTAGGCCCTGACCATCACAGTAGGTGTGAGCAGAGCATGTTGAGCATCTGATACATACCTCTTAGGTCGTAGGATGGGGCCTGGGTGGGGTGTATAAGTATAAGGGGTTGGGCCTGTTGCTTTGCTCACAGCCTGGGCATATGTGTGGCTCTCCTGTTGAGGTCCTTGCCCCAGGGGCGGGGGAATGGGGTATGGGGGGGGGACAGAAGGGCCGTAGGTCAGATCTGGGGGGGCCTATATAGGGTGTGGCCAGGGTTTGGTTGGGGTGTGGCTAGTGAAGCTGTGGTTTGGGTATAGGTCCTCTTGGCATGGCTTCTCTCGGTGCAGGTCCTTCGGGAGGGGGTCTTGCAGGTCTGGGAGGGGGTCTTGCAGGTCTGGGAGGGGGTATCACTGGTCTGGGAGGGGTCTTGCAGGTCTGGGAGGGGGTCTTGCAGGTCTGGGAGGGGGTCTTGCAGGTCTGGGAGGGGGTCTTGCAGGTCTGGGAGGGGGTCTTGCAGGTCTGGGAGGGGGTATCACTGGTCTGGGAGGGGGTATCACTGGTCTGGGAGGGGGTCTTGCAGGTCTGGGAGGGGGTATCACTGGTCTGGGAGGGGGTATCACTGGTCTGGGAGGGGGTCTTGCAGGTCTGGGAGGGGGTCTTGCAGGTCTGGGAGGGGGTATCACTGGTCTGGGAGGGGGTATCACTGGTCTGGGAGGGGGTCTTGCAGGTCTGGGAGGGGGTATCACTGGTCTGGGAGGGGGTATCACTGGTCTGGGAGGGGGTCTTGCAGGTCTGGGAGGGGGTCTTGCAGGTCTGGGAGGGGGTCTTGCAGGTCTGGGAGGGGGTCTTGCAGGTCTGGGAGGGGGTCTTGCAGGTCTGGGAGGGGGTATCACTGGTCTGGGAGGGGGTATCACTGGTCTGGGAGGGGGTATCACTGGTCTGGGAGGGGGTCTTGCAGGTCTGAGAGGGGGTATCACTGGTCTGGGAGGGGTATCACTGGTCTGGGAGGGGTCTTGCAGGTCTGGGAGGGGGTCTTGCAGGTCTGGGAGGGGGTCTTGCAGGTCCTTCGGGAGGGGGTCTTGCAAGTCTGGGAGGGGTCTTGCAGGTCCTTCGGGAGGGGGTCTTGCAGGTCTGGGAGGGGGTCTTGCAGGTCCTTCGGGAGGGGGTCTTGCAGGTCTGGGAGGGGGTATCACTGGTCTGCGCCCTTTGCTGTGTTGCTCCTGTGTGAGGTGCTGGGTCTACGGTTGAGAGTGAAGTTCTTCAGTGTACTGCCAAAAGTTAGGATTGCTGCCTTGTAGAGGTGGACCTGGTCGTAAAGGCTGTTCAAGTCCAGGGTGGAGTAGTGGGCCAGGTAGACATTAGATTTGAATCAGAGTCCGGTGAAATGCTTGCATTTACCCGCTGTATGGTGGCAAGGTGAATGTCTTTTCGTGGTAGCAGGGTGGAAAAAAAACATTTGTGCGTTGGGGAAAGCAGAAGAAGCTTTTTCAATCAGTCCCTTGACAGCTGTGGCCCTCAGGTCGTTTGTGCCCATGTGAATTACGATATGGCTCGGGGACCCTAGTCTGTCCTCTCATAACAGCTCCAGGGCATGTCTAGTGTTTGGGCACCAGAGTGTAGCCACTTTGTGTTTGGGAAAATGTTTATCCTCTTGAATATATTTGCCATTTGAGTCAATGAGGACCATCATTTCTGGATTTTGATTGTTCTCAGTGGATGTGTGGCGGTTTGTCAGGAGAGCTATCGGGGGAGCTGACAGGGGGGCTGGTAGGAGGTGGTGGGGTTGTCTGTCACATTGTGGTGTTGAGGTTGTGGTCTGGGTCTGAGGTGGGCTGTTCTGCTGGCTTCTCTGGGGGAGTGTCCTGCTCTCTGTCACACCTCAGCTTTCTGACCTCCTCCTCCACTGCTGTTAGCTGTTCCATGTGTTCCTCTCCCTCCTCCACTGCTGTTAGCTGTTCCATGTGTTCCCCTCCCTCCTCCACTGCTGTTAGCTGTTCCATGTGTTCCTCTCCCTCCTACACTACTGTTAGCTGTTCCATGTGTTCCCCTCCCTCCTCCACTGCTGTTAGCTGTTCCATGTGTTCCCCTCCCTCCCCCACTGCTGTTAGCTGTTCCATGTGTTCCTCTCCCTCCTCCACTACTGCTGTTAGCTGTTCCATGTGTTCCTCTCCCTCCTCCACTACTGTTAGCTGTTCCATGTGTTCCCCTCCCTCCTCCACTGCTGTTAGCTGTTCCATGTGTTCCCCTCCCTCCCCCACTGCTATTAGCTGTTCCATGTGTTCCTCTCCCTCCTCCACTGCTGTTAGCTGTTCCATGTGTTCCCCTCCCTCCTCCACTACTGTTAGCTGTTCCATGTGTTCCTCTCCCTCCTCCACTGCTGTTAGCTGTTCCATGTGTTCCCCATCCCTCCCCCACTGCTGTTAGCTGTTCCATGTGTTCCTCTCCCTCCTCCACTGCTGTTAGCTGTTCCATGTGTTCCCCATCCCTCCCCCACTGCTGTTAGCTGTTCCATGTGTTCCCCTCCCTCCTCCACTGCTGTTAGCTGTTCCATGTGTTCCCCTCCCTCCTCCACTACTGTTAGCTGTTCCATGTGTTCCCCTCCCTCCTCCACTGCTGTTAGCTGTTCCATGTGTTCCCCTCCCTCCTCCACTGCTGTTAGCTGTTCCATGTGTTCCCCTCCCTCCTCCACTACTGTTAGCTGTTCCATGTGTTCCTCTCCCTCCTCCACTACTGTTAGCTGTTCCATGTGTTCCCCTCCCTCCTCCACTGCTGTTAGCTGTTCCATGTGTTCCCCATCCCTCCCCCACTGCTGTTAGCTGTTCCATGTGTTCCTCTCCCTCCTCCACTGCTGTTAGCTGTTCCATGTGTTCCCCTCCCTCCTCCACTGCTGTTAGCTGTTCCATGTGTTCCCCTCTCCTCAAGTTATCTCACCTCGTTCCGGAGTGCAGCCAGCTCTCTCAGGCAGCCGTCCATCACCACCTTCTGCCCTCGGGGTGTTTTGGGGTGATGTTGTGCTCCTCTGTTTTCTGTCTGGATTGTGTCGACTAGCACTCCGAGTTCCACCATGTCCCTCTCCAGCTCTGTGACTTTATCCCGGTCAATGATGGAGGAGCAGTGCAGTTGTGGAACCTGGGTGTTTTTTTCTTTCTTTGATCCAGTAAAAGTCCCACTGGAACTGCACGAGGATGCCCTGCACAATTACCGTCCCAGACTGCACCATTACTGTCCCAGACTGCACCAATACTGTCCCAGACTGCACCATTACTGTCCCAGACTGCACCATTACTGTCCCAGACTGCACCATTACCGTCCCAGACTGCACCATTACTGTCCCAGACTGCACCATTACTGTCCCAGACTGCACCATTACTGTCCCAGACTGCACCATTACCGTCCCAGACTGCACCATTACTGTCCCAGACTGCACCATTACCGTCCCAGACTGCACCATTACTGTCCCAGACTGCACCATTACCGTCCCAGACTGCACCATTACTGTCCCAGACTGCACCATTACTGTCCCAGACTGCACCATTACCGTCCCAGACTGCACCATTACTGTCCCAGACTGCACCATTACTGTCCCAGACTGCACCATTACTGTCCCAGACTGCACCATTACCATCCCAGACTGCACCATTACTGTCCCAGACTGCACCATTACCGTCCCAGACTGCACCATTACTGTCCCAGACTGCACCATTACCGTCCCAGACTGCACCATTACTGTCCCAGACTGCACCATTACCGTCCCAGACTGCACCATTACTGTCCCAGACTGCACCATTACCGTCCCAGACTGCACCATTACCGTCCCAGACTGCACCATTACTGTCCCAGACTGCACCATTACTGTCCCAGACTGCACCATTACTGTCCCAGACTGCACCATTACTGTCCCAGACTGCACCATTACTGTCCCAGACTGCACCATTACCGTCCCAGACTGCACCATTACTGTCCCAGACTGCACCATTACTGTCCCAGACTGCACCATTACTGTCCCAGACTGCACCATTACTGTCCCAGACTGCACCATTACTGTCCCAGACTGCACCATTACCGTCCCAGACTGCACCATTACCGTCCCAGACTGCACCATTACCGTCCCAGACTGCACCATTACTGTCCCAGACTGCACCATTACTGTCCCAGACTGCACCATTACTGTCCCAGACTGCACCATTACTGTCCCAGACTGCACCATTACTGTCCCAGACTGCACCATTACTGTCCCAGACTGCACCATTACTGTCCCAGACTGCACCATTACTGTCCCAGACTGCACCATTACTGTCCCAGACTGCACCATTACCGTCCCAGACTGCACCATTACCGTCCCAGACTGCACCATTACCGTCCCAGACTGCACCATTACCGTCCCAGACTGCACCATTACTGTCCCAGACTGCACCATTACTGTCCCAGACTGCACCATTACTGTCCCAGACTGCACCATTACTGTCCCAGACTGCACCATTACTGTCCCAGACTGCACCATTACCGTCCCAGACTGCACCATTACCGTCCCAGACTGCACCATTACTGTCCCAGACTGCACCATTACCATCCCAGACTGCACCATTACCGTCCCAGACTGCACCATTACTGTCCCAGACTGCACCATTACTGTCCCAGACTGCACCATTACTGTCCCAGACTGCACCATTACTGTCCCAGACTGCACCATTACCATCCCAGACTGCACCATTACCATCCCAGACTGCACCATTACCATCCCAGACTGCACCATTACTGTACCAGACTGCACCATTACCGTCCCAGACTGCACCATTACTGTCCCAGACTGCACCATTACCGTCCCAGACTGCACCATTACTGTCCCAGACTGCACCAATACCGTCCCAGACTGCACCAATACCGTCCCAGACTGCACCATTACTGTCCCAGACTGCACCATTACTGTCCCAGACTGCACCATTACCGTCCCAGACTGCACCATTACTGTCCCAGACTGCACCATTACTGTCCCAGACTGCACCATTACTGTCCCAGACTGCACCATTACTGTCCCAGACTGCACCATTACTGTCCCAGACTGCACCATTACCGTCCCAGACTGCACCATTACTGTCCCAGACTGCACCATTACTGTCCCAGACTGCACCATTACCATCCCAGACTGCACCATTACCGTCCCAGACTGCACCATTACTGTCCCAGACTGCACCATTACTGTCCCAGACTGCACCATTACTGTCCCAGACTGCACCATTACTGTCCCAGACTGCACCATTACTGTCCCAGACTGCACCATTACCATCCCAGACTGCACCATTACCATCCCAGACTGCAACATTACCATCCCAGACTGCACCATTACTGTCCCAGACTGCACCATTACCGTCCCAGACTGCACCATTACTGTCCCAGACTGCACCATTACCGTCCCAGACTGCACCATTACTGTCCCAGACTGCACCAATACCGTCCCAGACTGCACCATTACCGTCCCAGACTGCACCATTACTGTCCCAGACTGCACCATTACTGTCCCAGACTGCACCATTACCGTCCCAGACTGCACCATTACTGTCCCAGACTGCACCATTACTGTCCCAGACTGCACCATTACTGTCCCAGACTGCACCATTACTGTCCCAGACTGCACCATTACTGTCCCAGACTGCACCATTACCGTCCCAGACTGCACCATTACTGTCCCAGACTGCACCATTACTGTCCCAGACTGCACCATTACTGTCCCAGACTGCACCATTACTGTCCCAGACTGCACCATTACTGTCCCAGACTGCACCATTACTGTCCCAGACTGCACCATTACCGTCCCAGACTGCACCATTACTGTCCCAGACTGCACCATTACCGTCCCAGACTGCACCATTACTGTCCCAGACTGCACCATTACCGTCCCAGACTGCACCATTACCGTCCCAGACTGCACCATTACTGTCCCAGACTGCACCATTACTGTCCCAGACTGCACCATTACTGTCCCAGACTGCACCATTACCGTCCCAGACTGCACCATTACCGTCCCAGACTGCACCATTACCGTCCCAGACTGCACCATTACTGTCCCAGACTGCACCATTACCGTCCCAGACTGCACCATTACCGTCCCAGACTGCACCATTACTGTCCCAGACTGCACCATTACTGTCCCAGACTGCACCATTACCGTCCCAGACTGCACCATTACTGTCCCAGACTGCACCATTACTGTCCCAGACTGCACCATTACCATCCCAGACTGCACCATTACCATCCCAGACTGCACCATTACCGTCCCAGACTGCACCATTACTGTCCCAGACTGCACCATTACCGTCCCAGACTGCACCATTACTGTCCCAGACTGCACCATTACCGTCCCAGACTGCACCATTACTGTCCCAGACTGCACCATTACTGTCCCAGACTGCACCATTACTGTCCCAGACTGCACCATTACTGTCCCAGACTGCACCATTACCGTCCCAGACTGCACCACTACTGTCCCAGACTGCACCATTACCGTCCCAGACTGCACCATTACCGTCCCAGACTGCACCATTACTGTCCCAGACTGCACCATTACTGTCCCAGACTGCACCATTACTGTCCCAGACTGCACCATTACCGTCCCAGACTGCACCATTACTGTCCCAGACTTGAACACGATGACGGAGGTTGTTTCAATTTCCTCAATGTCTAGTATTCTAGTTTCCACCCCGGGCCAATACCCTCTCTCTTGATACAAGAGTAGTGTGCTCTTATAACACTGTGCCATGCCAGGGGATGGTCTGGTTAATATAACACTGTGGTATGCCAGGGGATGGTCTGGTTAATATAACACTGTGCCATGCCAGGACATGGTATGGTTAATATAACACTGTGCCATGCCAGGGGATGGTCTGGTTAATAGAGCACTGTGGTATGCCAGGGGATGGTCTGGTTAATATAACACTGTGCCAGGGGATGGTCTGGTTAATATAACACTGTGCCATGCCAGGGGATGGTCTGGTTAATATAGCACTGTGGTATGCCAGGGGATGGTCTGGTTAATATGACACTGTGGTATGCCAGGGGATGGTCTGGTTAATAGAGCACTGTGGTATGCCAGGGGATGGTCTGGTTAATATAACACTGTGCCATGCCAGGGGATGGTCTGGTTAATAGAGCACTGTGGTATGCCAGGGGATGGTCTGGTTAATATAGCACTGTGGTATGCCAGGTGATGGTCTGGTTAATATAACACTGTGGTATGCCAGGGGATGGTCTGGTTAATATAACACTGTGGTATGCCAGGGGATGGTCTGGTTAATATAACACTGTGCCAGGGGATGGTCTGGTTAATATAACACTGTGCCATGCCAGGGGATGGTCTGGTTAATATAACACTGTGGTATGCCAGGGGATGGTCTGGTTAATATAACACTGTGCCATGCCAGGGGATGGTCTGGTGAATATCACACTGTGGTATGCCAGGGGATGGTCTGGTTAATATAACAATGTGCCATGCCAGGGGATGGTCTGGTTAATATAACACTGTGCCAGGGGATGGTCTGGTTAATATAACACTGTGCCAGGGGATGGTCTGGTTAATAGAGCACTGTGGTATGCCATGGGATGGTCTGGTTAATATAACACTGTGCCATGCCAGGGGATGGTCTGGTTAATATAACAATGTGGTATGCCAGGGGATGGTCTGGTTAATATAACACTGTGGTATGCCAGGGGATGGTCTGGTTAATATAGCACTGTGGTATGCCAGGGGATGGTCTGGTTAATATAACACTGTGCCATGCCAGGGGATGGTCTGGTGAATATAACACTGTGCCAGGGGATGGTCTGGTTAATATAACACTGTGCCATGCCAGGGGATGGTCTGGTTAATATAACACTGTGCCATGCCAGGGGATGGTCTGGTTAATATAGCACTGTGGTATGCCAGGGGATGGTCTGGTTAATATAACACTGTGCCATGCCAGGGGATGGTCTGGTTAATATAACACTGTGGTATGCCAGGGGATGGTCTGGTTAATATAGCACTGTGGTATGCCAGGGGATGGTCTGGTTAATATAACACTGTGCCATGCCAGGGGATGGTCTGGTTAATATAGCACTGTGGTATGCCAGGGGATGGTCTGGTTAATATAACACTGTGGTATGCCAGGGGATGGTCTGGTTAATATAACACTGTGCCATACCAGGGGATGGTCTAGTTAATATAACACTGTGGTATGCCAGGGGACGGTCTGGTTAATATAACACTGTGCCATTCCAGGGGATGGTCTGGTTAATAGAGCACTGTGGTATGCCAGGGGATGGTCTGGTTAATATAGCACTGTGGTATGCCAGGTGATGGTCTGGTTAATATAACACTGTGGTATGCCAGGGGATGGTCTGGTTAATATAACACTGTGGTATGCCAGGGGATGGTCTGGTTAATATAACACTGTGCCAGGGGATGGTCTGGTTAATATAACACTGTGCCATGCCAGGGGATGGTCTGGTTAATATAACACTGTGCCATGCCAGGGGATGGTCTGGTTAATATAACACTGTGGTATGCCAGGGGATGGTCTGGTTAATATAACACTGTGGTATGCCAGGGGATGGTCTGGTTAATATAACACTGTGGTATGCCAGGGGATGGTCTGGTTAATATAACACTGTGCCATGCCAGGTGATGGTCTGGTTAATATAACACTGTGCCATGCCAGGGGATGGTCTGGTTAATATAACACTGTAATATGCCAGGGGATGGTCTGGTTAATATAACACTGTGCCATGCCAGGGGATGGTCTGGTTAATATAACACTGTAATATGCCAGGGGATGGTCTGGTTAATATAACACTGTGGTATGGCAGGGGATGGTCTGGTTAATATAACACTGTGGTATGCCAGGGGATGGTCTGGTTAATATAACACTGTAATATGCCAGGGGATGGTCTGGTTAATATAACACTGTAATATGCCAGGGGATGGTCTGGTTAATATAACACTGTGGTATGGCAGGGGATGGTCTGGTTAATATAACACTGTGGTATGCCAGGGGATGGTCTGGTTAATATAACACTGTGGTATGCCAGGGGATGGTCTGGTTAATATAACACTGTGGTATGCCAGGGGATGGTCTGGTTAATATAACACTGTGGTATGCCAGGGGATGGTCTGGTTAATATAACACTGTGGTATGCCAGGGGATGGTCTGGTTAATATAACACTGTGGTATGCCAGGGGATGGTCTGGTTAATATAGCACTGTGGTATGCCAGGGGATGGTCTGGTTAATATAACACTGTGCCAGGGGATGGTCTGGTTAATATAACACTGTGCCATGCCAGGGGATGGTCTGGTTAATATAGCACTGTGGTATGCCAGGGGATGGTCTGGTTAATATAACACTGTGGTATGCCAGGGGATGGTCTGGTTAATATAGCACTGTGGTATGCCAGGGGATGGTCTGGTTAATATAACACTGTGCCAGGGGATGGTCTGGTTAATATAACACTGTGCCATGCCAGGGGATGGTCTGGTTAATATAGCACTGTGGTATGCCAGGGGATGGTCTGGTTAATATAACACTGTGGTATGCCAGGGGATGGTCTGGTTAATATAACACTGTGGTATGCCAGGGGATGGTCTGGTTAATATAGCACTGTGGTATGCCAGGGGATGGTCTGGTTAATATAACACTGTGGTATGCCAGGGGATGGTCTGGTTAATATAACACTGTGGTATGCCAGGGGATGGTCTGGTTAATATAGCACTGTGGTATGCCAGGGGATGGTCTGGTTAATATAACACTGTGGTATGCCAGGGGATGGTCTGGTTAATATAACACTGTGGTATGCCAGGGGATGGTCTGGTTAATATAACACTGTGGTATAACATGCCAGGGGATGGTCTGGTTAATATAACACTGTGCCATGCCAGGGGATGGTCTGGTTAATATAACACTGTGGTATGCCAGGGGATGGTCTGGTTAATATAACACTGTGGTATGCCAGGGGATGGTCTGGTTAATATAACACTGTGGTATACCATGGGGATGGTCTGGTTAATATAACACTGTGGTATGCCAGGGGATGGTCTGGTTAATATAACACTGTGGTATGCCAGGGGATGGTCTGGTTAATATAACACTGTGGTATGCCAGGGGATGGTCTGGTTAATATAACACTGTGGTATGCCAGGGGATGGTCTGGTTAATATAACACTGTGGTATGCCAGGGGATGGTCTGGTTAATATAACACTGTGGTATGCCAGGGGATGGTCTGGTTAATATAACACTGTGGTATGCCAGGGGATGGTCTGGTTAATATAACACTGTGGTATGCCAGGGGATGGTCTGGTTAATATAACACTGTGGTATGCCAGGGGATGGTCTGGTTAATATAACACTGTGGTATGCCAGGGGATGGTCTGGTTAATATAACACTGTGGTATGCCAGGGGATGGTCTGGTTAATATAACACTGTGGTATGCCAGGGGATGGTCTGGTTAATATAACACTGTGGTATGCCAGGGGATGGTCTGGTTAATATAACACTGTGGTATGCCAGGGGATGGTCTGGTTAATATAACACTGTGGTATGCCAGGGGAGTTAATATAACACTGTGGTATGCCAGGGGATGGTCTGGTTAATATAACACTGTGGTATGCCAGGGGATGGTCTGGTTAATATAACACTGTGGTATGCCAGGGGATGGTCTGGTTAATATAACACTGTGGTATGCCAGGGGATGGTCTGGTTAATATAACACTGTGCCATGCCAGGGGATGGTCTGGTTAATATAACACTGTGGTATGCCAGGGGATGGTCTGGTTAATATAACACTGTGGTATGCCAGGGGATGGTCTGGTTAATATAACACTGTGGTATACCAGGGGATGGTCTGGTTAATATAACACTGTGGTATGCCAGGGGATGGTCTGGTTAATATAACACTGTGGTATGCCAGGGGACGGTCTGGTTAATATAACACTGTGGTATGCCAGGGGATGGTCAGTGTGGGAGATCTTAATTACTTACGTTCCCCTCTTTGTGGCGGTCAGCAAACAGTGTCTCTGGATTGTCCTTGAGGAGCTTATGTTTTGTACTTTGGTCTGGTGTTATTTTTAATATTGAAGGTTTACAGTACTCGGAAGACATCTGTCCAGGGATACACCATGGCGCAGGAGGCTACAAAGGCCTCTGCATTTGGCCTGAGAAACTCTGCTGCCGTTTTCAGGCTCATGAGTTTTCACACATCTCACTTTATACTACAGTGCTAATTGAATTTGCTGACAGGTCTGTTCTGTCCCAGCAGCTCGCTAGCTTAGTAGCTTTATTTATTAAGCTTTTATATAACAAAAATGATCTAGAGATGATTGTCTTTTAGCTTTTGGCTTCAGCAGTACTGTAGGTTCAGACTGAATCGGTTTGTGTTGGAATGGTATGTCAAGGTTTCTTCTGTGTTTCTTCTGCAGGTTTTGGTTCGTTAGAAGTTTTTTTCTTCGTAGTCCTTGGTAGTAAGAATCCATTCAGGTAATGTTGTCCAAAATCAAGGTTTTTAGGTATGGAAGTTCGATTTTGGTTTCAAGGTTTTATTAATATAGAGGGTAATATCCTGTAAGTCCTTGTGAATAATAATCCAAGTTTATCTACAATTATCCGACTATAGTTACTTTTTTTTGTGCAAAATAACTCAGAAGGCCATGCGCTTTTGATTCACACCCTCTGAGTCTCTCTCTCTCTCTCTCTCTCTCTCTCTCTCTCTCTCTCTCTCTCTCTCTCTCTCTCTCTCTCTCTCTCTCTCTCTCTCTCTCTCTCTCTCTCTCTCTATCTATCTCACACTGAGAATGCGTCATCTAACGTGACAATGGTTAATTTTGATACATCCTGTCTGATCATTAGCTGTTGTTTAACATGTGGTTCTGAAAAGACTCGTGTCTTCCTCAGTAGCGTGCAGCGAATTCTACGAGATAAAACGCGGAAGTAAGTATGACATCCTGGCTTTAAAAGCGTACAACATTTTAGAAATGTCACTTACTATAATAGTATCTATTTTCATATCCCCAATCATCCCACTATTTACAACACAAGTATGGCAGTATGTGTAATGGGTATGGGTATGGGTGTATGGGTACGGGGTATGGGAGTATGGGTATGGGTTCCGGGTATGGGAGTATGGGTATGGGTACGGGGTATGGGTATGGGTACGGGGTATGGGTATGGATGTATGGGTATGGGAGTATGGGTATGGGTACGGGGTATGGGTATGGGTACGGGGTATGGGTATGGATGTATGGGTATGGGGTATGGGTACGGGGTATGGGAGTATGGGTATGCGTTGCGGGTATGGGAGTATGTGTATGGGGTATGGGTACGGGGTACGGGAGTATGGGTATGGGTTCCGAGTATGGGTATGGGTTTGGGGTATGGGGGAATGGGAGTATGGGTATGGGGGTATGGGAGTATTGGTATGGGGGTATGGGAGTATGGGTATGAGATATGGGTATTGGTATGGGGGCATGGGAGTATGTGTATGGGGGTATGGTTGTAAGGGTATGGGGGTATGGGTATGTATATGGGGTATGGCGGTAGGGGTATGGGAGTATGAGTAGGAGTATGGGTATTGGGGTATGGGTTCATGGGTATGGGGATATGGGTATACGTGTATGGGTATAGGGGTATGGGTATGGGGGTATGGTATAGGGGTATGGGTATAGGTGTATGGGTATAGGGGTATGGGTATAGGTGTATGGGTGTATGGGTATAGGTGTATGGGTATAGGGGTATGGGTATAGGTGTATGGGTATAGGTGTATGGGTATAGGGGTATGGGTATAGGGGTATGGCTATAGGGGTATGGGTATGGGGGTATGGGTATAGGGGTATGGGTATAGGGGTATGGGTATAGGTGTATGGGTATAGGTGTATGGGTATAGGGGTATGGGTATAGGGGTATGGATATAGGTGTATGGGTATAGGGGTATGGGTATAGGGGTATGGCTATAAGTGTATGGGTATGGGGGTATGGGTATAGGGGTATGGATATAGGTGTATGGGTTTTGGGGTATGGGTATAGGTGTATGGGTATAGGTGTATGGGTATAGGTGTATGGGTATAGGTGTATGGGTATAGGTGTATGGGTATAGGGGTATGGGGGTATGGTATAGGTGTATGGGTATAAGGGTATGGGTATAGGGGTATGGGTATAGGGGTATGGGTATAGGGGTATGGGTATAGGTGTATGGGTATAGGGGTATGGGTATAGGGGTATGGGTATAGGGGTATGGGTATAGGGGTATGGGTATAGGTGTATGGGTATGGGTATAGGTGTATGGGTATAGGTGTTGGGTATAGGGGTATGGGTATAGGGGTATGTGTATAGGTGTATGGGTATAGGGGTATGGGTATAGTGGTAGGGGTATGGGTATAGGGGTATGGGTATAGGGGTATGGGTATAGGTGTATGGGTATAGGGGTATGGGTATAAGGGTATGGGTATAGGTGTTGGGTATAGGGGTATGGGTATAGGGGTATGTGTATAGGTGTATGGGTATAGGGGTATGGGTATAGTGGTATGGGTATAGGTGTATGGGTATAGGGGTATGGGTATAAGGGTATGGGTATAGGGGTATGGGTATAGGGGTATGGGTATAGGGGTATGGGTATAGGTGTATGGGTATAGGGGTATGGGTATAAGGGTATGGGTATAGGGGTATGGGTATAGGGGTATGGGTATAGGGGTATGGGTATAGGTGTATGGGTATAGGGGTATGGGTATAAGGGTATGGGTATAGGGGTATGGGTATAGGGGTATGGGTATAGGTGTATGGGTATAGGTGTTGGGTATAGGGGTATGGGTATAGGGGTATGGGTATAGGGGTATGGGTATAGGGGTATGGGTATAGTGGTATGGGTATAAGGGTATGGGTATAGGGGTATGGGTATAGGTGTATGGGTATAGGGGTATGGGTATAGGTGTATGGGTATAGGGGTATGGGTATAAGGGTATGGGTATAGGGGTATGGGTATAGGGGTATGGGTATAGGGGTATGGGTATAGGGGTATGGGTATAGGTGTATGGGTATAGGGGTATGGGTATATGGGTATGGCTATAGGGGTATGGGTATAGGTGTATAGGTGTATGGGTATAGGGGTATGGGTATAGGGGTATGGGTATAGGGGTATGGGTATAGGGGTATGGGTATAAGGGCATGGGTATAGGGGTATGGGTATAGGTGTATGGGTATAGGGGTATGGGTATAGGTGTATGGGTATAGGGGTATGGGTATAGGGGTATGGGTATAGGGGTATGGGTATAAGGGCATGGGTATAGGGGTATGGGTATAGGTGTATGGGTATAGGTGTATGGGTATAGGGGTATGGGTATAGGGGTATGGGTATAGGGGTATGGGTATAGGGGTATGGGTATAAGGGCATGGGTATAGGGGTATGGGTATAGGTGTATGGGTATAGGGGTATGGGTATAGGTGTATGGGTATAGGGGTATGGGTATAGGGGTATGGGTATAGGGGTATGGGTATAGGTGTATGGGTATAGGGGTATGGGTATAGGGGTATGGGTATAGGGGTATGGGTATAGGGGTATGGGTATAGGGGTATGGGTATAGGGGTAGGGGTATAGGGGTATGGGTATAGGGGTATGGGTATAGGGGTATGGGTATAGGGGTATGGGTATAGGTATAGGGGTATGGGTATAAGGTTATGGGTATAGGGGTATGGGTATAGGGGTATGGGTATAGGGGTAGGGGTATGGGTATGGGGGTATGGTATAGGTGTATGGGTATAAGGGTATGGGTATAGGGGTATGGGTATAGGGGTATGGGTATAGGGGTATCGGTATAGGGGTATGGGTATAGGGGTATGGGTATAGGGGTATGGGTATAGGGGTATCGATATAGGTGTATGGGTATAAGGGTATGGGTATAGGGGTATGGGTATAGGGGTATGGGTATAGGGGTATGGGTATAGGGGTATGGGTATAGGGGTATGGGTATAGGGGTATGGGTATAGGGGTATGGGTATTAAGACACAGCCTCTGATCCGTAGGTCTCTTTTCAATCCGCCTGTTGGATGTTCAGCTTTCAAGCATTATTGAAATTCAGAGGCAATGTTCCCACTGTAGCTAAGCCTGCATTCACAGCAAACAGTTCGGTCTGAAATGACCGTGACACTGCGCGACACTGCAGCTTGACAGATAAATTACCAGCCTTAGTCTGTGTTTGAAACGCCACGCAATTCTTCATATAGTGGACTACTGCTGATGACAACCTGGCAAATGCATTAAGATTGGGTTGTGTGTGTGTGTGTGTGTGTGTGTGTGTGTGTGTGTGTGTGTGTGTGTGTGTGTGTGTGTGTGTGTGTGTGTGTGTGTGTGTGTGTGTGT
Source organism: Oncorhynchus keta (assembly GCF_023373465.1). Taxonomy (NCBI): domain Eukaryota; kingdom Metazoa; phylum Chordata; class Actinopteri; order Salmoniformes; family Salmonidae; genus Oncorhynchus; species Oncorhynchus keta. The sequence continues at coordinate 82,261,959 of NC_068424.1, forward strand.
GTGTGTGTGTGTGTGTGTGTGTGTGTGTGTGTGTGACTTTAAAACGATCAAACTTTTCTCTTTGAAGCTGTTTTCATTCTTTGAGATACATTTCAAACAAGCTCAATTAGGCCAATTGTAGAATATGCTAATTTTCCATATCGTTTCTTCAGTTTAAATATGCAACTTCACCCCTGCCACTACATTATGTGTCTTTGTGCATAATCAACACAGGAAAACTATATGAAACTAAACTAATTGAGAAAAAAAAAAACAATAATGTGAATTAAAAGTGCGCCAAACCCACCAACAATTTAACCGACTACGCAGTAAGAAAGTGTGCCTCTGTGATATGTCGTTTTCCTTCAGCATCTAACTGATTGGTTACAGCGAAAGTCATTTGTTTCAAATGTTCAGCCTGGAATTAATAATAGCCTCTGCTGTAGCAATCAGAAGGCTAAACGATTGGCTGTCCTTAAAACGGTTTTCTGTAATGAGTAGTCAAACGGTTTAATTTGATCTGACCCACCAAGCAGCTTTACACATTCATACCAACCTGCTGATTAGTTACACACGCATACGAACACACACACACGCGCGCACACACACACACACACACACACACACACACACACACACACACACACACACACACACACACACACACACACACACACACACACACACACACACACACACACACACACACACACAAACACACACAAACACACACACACACACGCACACAAACACACACAAGCACACACATGCACACAAACACACACACACAAACACACACGCGCACACACACGCACACACACAAACACACACACACAAACACACACACAAACACACACGCACACACACACACACACGCACACGCGCACACATTTACATTACATTTACATTTAAGTCATTTAGCAGACGCTCTTATCCAGAGCGACACACACAAACACACACACACAAACACACACGTGCACACACACGCGCACACATACAAACACACGCATACACACACACATACATACACACGCACACACACACACACATACACACACACACACACACACACACACACAAACAGACAGACATTTATGCATTAATCACACACAAGCACACACAACACACACACAAACACACACAAACACACACAGGAACACACACACACACACACACAAACAAACACACACACAGGAACACACAAAAACACAAACAAACACACACACAAACATATGTAACCGATGCTGTAACACTGCTCTGTGTGTGATGTAATGAAACACCATTATATACAACATTATTCATGAACAGAACAGTGCGTTTTGGGTTTACTGGATGTAACTTCTCTACTTAGTGCATCAACATGATCTGAACAGGATGCAGGGCAGTACTCTCCCCTATTACCCAGGATGCAGTGCAGTACTCTCCCCTATTACCCAGGATGCAGTGCAGTACTCTCCCCTATTCCCTAGGATGCAGTGCAGTACTCTCCCCTATTCCCTAGGATGCAGTGCAGTACTCTCCCCTATTCCCTAGGATGCAGTGCAGTACTCTCCCCTATTACCCAGGATGCAGGGCAGTACTCTCCCCAATTTCCTAGGATGTAGGGCAGTACTCTCCCCTATTCCCTAGGATGCAGTGCAGTACTCTCCCCTATTACCTAAGATGCAGTGCAGTACTCTCCCCTATTCCCTAAGATGCAGTGCAGTACTCTCCCCTATTCCCTAGGATGCAGTGCAGTACTCTCCCCTATTCCCTAGGATGCAGTGCAGTACTCTCCCCTATTCCCTAAGATGCAGTGCAGTACTCTCCCCTATTCCCTAGGATGCAGTGCAGTACTCTCCCCTATTCCCTAGGATGCAGTGCAGTACTCTCCCCTATTCCCTAAGATGCAGTGCAGTACTCTCCCCTATTCCCTAGGATGCAGTGCAGTACTCTCCCCTATTCCCTAAGATGCAGTGCAGTACTCTCCCCTATTCCCTAGGATGCAGTGCCGTACTCTCCCCTATTCCCTAGGATGCAGTATGCACCGAGCGATGTTCGCTTGATTCTAATGAGATAAGGTAATTTGTTCTGCAGATGGCTATCTTGTCGTTCACTCACTGTCTGTGTCCCAAATGGCAGCCTATTCCCTACATAGTGTGTTGCTTTTGACCAGAGCCCTATGGGCCCTATTTAAGACATAGGGTGCCAAACAGTACACAGCCACTGCCTTAATTACACACACCTTTTGTCAATGTGACGAAATACAACAAAGCAGAAAAAATATGGCAAAGCTTAGTTAATATGGCACAGCTCAATTAGTATGGCAAAGTTACAGACACAGTGTACAGACAGACACAGTGTACAGTCAGACACAGTGTACAGACAGACACAGTGTACAGACAGACACAGTGTACAGTCAGACACAGTGTCATCAGATGAAGCAGACAGACACAGTGTACAGTCAGACACAGTGTCATCAGATGAAGCAGACAGACACAGTGTACAGACAGACACAGTGTCATCAGATGAAGCAGACAGACACAGTGTACAGACAGACACAGTGTACAGACAGACACAGTGTACAGTCAGACACAGTGTCATCAGATGAAGCAGACAGACACAGTGTACAGACAGACACAGTGTACAGACAGACACAGTGTCATCAGATGAAGCAGACAGACACAGTGTACAGACAGACACAGTGTACAGACAGACACAGTGTACAGTCAGACGCAGTGTCATCAGATGAAGCAGACAGACACAGTGTACAGACAGACACAGTGTACAGACAGACACAGTGTCATCAGATGAAGCAGACAGACACAGTGTACAGTCAGACACAGTGTACAGTCAGACACAGTGTCATCAGATGAAGCAGACAGACACAGTATTTCTGACATTCTTCAGTCAAATTTCCATCCGTAAAATATTTAGACAGGAACTGTCAAAAACAGCAGCCCTTTCCACCCTGCTTGGACCATAACAAGGCATTCCCGTACCCCTACCCTGCCCATCTCTGTCTCAACCATCCCCAAACCTTCCCTTCCCAGCCCTGCCCTTCCCTCCCTCCAACCAACTCCAGATTTACCTACCTCTCTCCAGCCCAGTCCTCCATGGCCCTCCCCTTCCCTTGCCAGCCCAGCCCAGCCCAGCCCTCCTTGGCCCTCCCCTTCCCAGCCCAGCCCTCCATGGCCCTCCCCTTCCAAGCCCAGCCCTCCATGGCCCTCCCCTTCCCTCCCTCCAACCAACTCCAGATTTACCTACCTCTCTCCAGCACTCCTTTCCTGGTCCTCCCCTTCCCAGCCCAGTCCTCCATGGCCCTCCCCTTCCCAGCCCAGCCCTCCATGGCCCTCCCCTTCCCAGACCAGCCCTCCATGGCCCTCCCTTCCCCAGCCCAGCCCTCCATGGCCCTCCCCTTCCCAGCCCAGCCCTCCATGGCCCTCCCCTTCCCAGCCCTCCTTGGCCCTCCCCTTCCCAGCCCTCTATGACCCTCCCCTTCCCAGCCCAGCCCTCCCTTGGAAGGGGAGGGCCAGATGTGATGCAGCCCAGATTTGAACCAGGGACTGCAGTGATGCCTCATGTACTGAGAGGCAGTGCCTTAGACCGCTGTGCCACTCGGGAGCCCAACAGTCTGTTTAAAGATGGAACACATAGAAAGATAGAACATTAGGAGATAATAACAGTCTGTTTAATGATGGAACACTTAGAAAGATAGAACATTAGGAGATAATAACAGTCTGTTTAATGATGGAACACTTAGAAAGATAGAACATTAGGAGATAATAACAGTCTGTTTAATGATGGAACACTTAGAAAGATAGAACATTAGGAGATAATAACAGTCTGTTTAATGATGGAACACTTAGAAAGATAGAACATTAGGAGATAATAACAGTCTGTTTAATGATGGAACACTTAGAAAGATGGAACATTAGGAGATAATAACAGTCTATACCCGTTACAACAACATCTTTCAGAACATTGTTGTTGTGCTGAGAAGAGAAACACTAGCAGAGATAATCCACCATCTTAATTTCCCTTCACTTTGTTGAATTCAAAAGAACTCCAAAGACACAAAGACATCAAGTCCTCTCTATTGAAGAAATAAAAAGTATAGCTTACACTTCTTTGGAGAACCAATGGAAGAAACACTCTTAGAATCTCTGTCAAAATTATTTATAAAATGAATTCTTTCCCCCAAAAGTATCAACAACTCTAGAGACAATTTGCTTTGGAGAATTACTTACTTTAAAAAAAAAGGGACGTATCAGTTATTCAAACAACCAATCAACCAGTGTCGTCGTGCTTCTCTCATCTCAGAACTAAAACAGAATGGGGGGCTGATGAGGGGGAGGACTGCTCATAATAATGGCTTGAACTGAGCGGACGGAACATTATCAAACACATGCTAATTACGTTGCAGCCATCACAATGAGCCAATCATGTGCCAGCAGCACCCGTGAGTGGAACAGAGCAGGGGGAGAGTAGCAGAGACGCTGTATAGGTCTGTAGGTAGAGATGCTGTATAGTTGTGTAGGTAGAGATGCTTTATATTTGTGTAGGTAGAGATATTGTATAGGTCTGTGGGTAGAGATGCTAATATAGGTCTGTAGGTAGAGACGCTGTATAGGTCCGTAGGTAGAGATGCTGTATAGTTCTATAGGTAGAGATGCTGTATAGGTCTGTAGGTAGAGATGCTGTAAAGGTCTGTAGGTAGAGATGCTGTATAGTTGTGTAGGTAGAGATGCTTTATATTTGTGTAGGTAGAGATATTGTATAGTAGGTCTGTAGGTAGAGATGCTAATATAGGTCTGTAGGTAGAGACGCTGTATAGGTCCGTAGGTAGAGATGATTTATAGTTCTGTAGGTAGAGATGCTGTATAGGTCTGTAGGTAGAGATGCTGTAAAGGTCTGTAGGTAGAGATGCTGTATAGTTGTGGAGACAGAGAAGCTGTATAGTTGTGTAGGTAGAGATGCTGTATAGTTGTGTAGATGGAGATGCTGTATAGTTGTGTAGGTAGAGATGCTGTATAGTTGTGTAGGTAGAGATGCTGTATAGGTCTGTAGGTAGAGATGCTGTAAAGATCTGTAGGTAGAGATGCTGTATAGTTGTGTAGGTAGAGATGCTGTATAGTTGTGTAGGTAGAGGTGCTGTATAGTTGTGTAGGTAGAGATGCTTTATAGTTGTGTATGTAAGAGATATTGTATAGGTCTGTAGGTAGAGATGCTGTATAGTTCTGTAGGTAGAGATGCTGTAAAGATCTGTAGGTAGAGATGCTGTATAGTTGTGTAGGTAGAGATGCTGTATAGTTGTGTAGGTAGAGGTGCTGTATAGTTGTGTAGGTAGAGATGCTTTATAGTTGTGTATGTAAGAGATATTGTATAGGTCTGTAGATAGAGATGCTGTATAGTTCTGTAGGTAGAGATGCTGGAAAGGTCTGTAGGTAGAGATGCTGTATAGTTGTGCAGGTAGAGATGCTGGATAGTTGTGTAGGTAGAGATGCTGTATAGTTCTGTAGGTAGAGATGCTGTATAGTTGTGCAGGGAGATGCTGTATAGTGGTGTAGGTAGAGATGCTGTATAGTTGTGTAGGTAGAGATGCTGTATAGTTGTGTAGGTAGAGATGCTGTATAGTTGTGTAGGTAGAGATGCTGTATAGTTGTGTAGGTACAGATGCTGTATAGTTGTGTAGGTAGATATGCTGTATAGTTGTGCAGGGAAAGATGCTGGATAGTTGTGTAGGTAGAGATGCTGTATAGTTCTGTAGGTAGAGATGCTGTATAGTTGTGCAGGGAGATGCTGTATAGTGGTGTAGGTAGAGATGCTGTATAGTTGTGTAGGTAGAGATGCTGTATAGTTGTGTAGGTAGAGATGCTGTATAGTTGTGTAGGTAGAGATGCTGTATAGTTGTGTAGGTACAGATGCTGTATAGTTGTGTAGGTAGAGATGCTGTATAGTTGTGTAGGTAGAGATGCTTTATAGTTGTGTAGGTAGAGATATTGTATAGGTCTGTAGATAGAGATGCTGTATAGTTCTGTAGGTAGAGATGCTGGAAAGGTCTGTAGGTAGAGATGCTGTATAGTTGTGCAGGTAGAGATGCTGTATCGGTCTGTAGGTAGAGATGCTGTATGGTTCTGTAGATAGAGATGCTGTATAGTTGTGTAAGTAGAGATGCTGTATAGTTGTGTAGATAGAAATGCTGTATAGTTGTGTAGATATGTATAGTTGTGTAGATAGAGATGCTGTATAGTTGTGTAGGTAGAGATGCTGTATAGTTGTATAGGTAGATATGCTGTATAGTTGTGTAGATAGAGATGCTGTATAGTTGTGTAGATGGAGATGCTGTATAGTTGTGTAGGTAGAGATGCTGTATATGTCTGTAGATAGAGATGCTGTATAGGTCTTTAGGTAAAGATGCTGTATAGTTGTGTAGGTAGAGATGCTCTATAGTTGTGTAGGTAGAGATGCTGTATAGTTGAGTAGGTAGAGATGCTGTATAGTTGTGTAGGTAGAGATGCTTTATATTTGTGTAGGTAGAGATATTGTATAGTAGGTCTGTAGGTAGAGATGCTAATATAGGTCTGTACGTAGAGACGCTGTATAGGTCCGTAGGTAGAGATGCTGTATAGTTCTGTAGGTAGAGATGCTGTATAGGTCTGTAGGTAGAGATGCTGTATAGTTGTGGAGACAGAGAAGCTGTATAGTTGTGTAGGTAGAGATGCTGTATAGTTGTGTAGATGGAGATGCTGTATAGTTGTGTAGGTAGAGATGCTGTATAGTTGTGTAGGTAGAGATGCTGTATAGGTCTGTAGGTAGAGATGCTGTAAAGGTCTGTAGGTAGAGATGCTGTATAGTTGTGTAGGTAGAGATGCTGTATAGTTGTGTAGGTAGAGGTGCTGTATAGTTGTGTAGGTAGAGATGCTTTATAGTTGTGTAGGTAAGAGATATTGTATAGGTCTGTAGGTAGAGATGCTATATAGTTCTGTAGGTAGAGGTGCTGTATAGGTCTGTAGGTAGAGATGCTGTATAGTTCTGTAGGTAGAGATGCTGTATAGGTCTGTAGGTAGAGATGCTGTAAAGGTCTGTAGGTAGAGATGCTGTATAGTTGTATAGGTAGATATGCTGTATAGTTGTGTAGGTAGAGATGCTGTATAGTTGTTCAGGGAAAGACGCTGGATAGTTGTGTAGGTAGAGATGCTGTATAGTTCTGTAGGTAGAGATGCTGTATAGTTATGCAGGGAGATGCTGTATAGTGGTGTAGGTAGAGATGCTGTATAGTTGTGTAGGTAGAGATGCTGTATAGTTGTGTAGGTAGAGATGCTGTATAGTTGTGTAGGTACAGATGCTGTATAGTTGTGTAGGTAGAGATGCTGTATAGTTGTGTAGATGGAGATGCTGTATAGTTGTGTAGGTAGAGATGCTGTATAGGTCTGTAGATAGAGATGCTGTATAGGTCTGTAGGTAAGTATGCTGTATAGGTCTTTAGGTAAAGATGCTGTATAGTTGTGTAGGTAGAGATGCTGTATAGTTGTGTAGGTAGAGATGCTGTTTAGTTGAGTAGGTAGAGATGCTGTATAGTTGTGTCGGTAGAGGTCTTTGTGATGAGAGGTGAGGTACTTTATACCAGTTCTTTGTGATGAGGTAGTTTATACCAGTTCTTTGTGATGAGGTAGTTTATACCAGTTCTTTGTGATGAGAGGTGGGGTAGTTTATACCAGTTCTTTGTGATGAGGTAGTTTATACCGGTTCTTTGTGATGAGAGGTGAGGTAGTTTATACCAGTTATTTGTGATGTGAGGTAGTTTATTCCAGTTCTTTGTGATGAGAGGTGAGGTAGTTTATACCAGTTATTTGTGATGAGAGGTGAGGTAGTTTATACCAGTTCTTTGTGATGAGAGGTGAGGTAGTTTATACCAGTTCTTTGTGATGAGAGGTGAGGTAGTTTATACCAGTTCTTTGTGATGAGAGGTGAGGTAGTTTATACCAGTTCTTTGTGATGAGAGGTGAGGTAGTTTATACCAGTTATTTGTGATGAGAGGTGAGGTAGTTTATACCAGTTATTTGTGATGAGAGGTGAGGTAGTTTATACCAGTTCTTTGTGATGAGAAGTGAGGTAGTGTATACCAGTTCTTTGTGATGAGAGGTGAGGTAGTTTATACCTGGGCATGATTGATGGCATGGGTGTCATGTTCTGACCTTTATTTCCTTTGTTTTGTATTTATTTTAGTATGGTCAGGGCAAGAGTTGGGTGGGCAGTCTATGTTTTTTTTTCTATGTTTTGGGGTATTTCCATGTTTCGTATGGTTCTCAATCAGAGGCAGGTGTCATTAGTTGTCTCTGATTGAGAATCATACTTAGGTAGCCTGGGTTTCACTGTGTGTTTGTGGGTGATTGTTCCTGTCTCTGTGTTTTGCACCAGATAGGGCTGTTTTTGGTTTTCCACATTTATTGTTTTGTAGTGTTCGTGTTTATCTTTTTTTATTAAACATGAATCATTATAACCACGCTGCGTTTTGGTCCGCCTCTACTTCACCACAGCAATACCGTTACAGAATCACCCACCACAACAGGACCAAGCGGCGTGGTAACGGGCAACAGCAAAAGCAGCAGCAGGAGAAGCAACAGAGGCAGCAGCAACAGGAGCAGCAGCAGCAGCAGTGGGAGAGGCTGCACTATTTGGAGGAATGGACATGGGAGGAAGAATTGGAAGGTAAAGGACCCTGGGCACAGCCTGGAGAATATCACCGCCCAAAAGAAGAGCTGGAGGTGAAGAAGGCGGAGAGGCGCTGGTATGATGAGGCAGCACGGCGGCGTGGATGGAAGCCCGAGAGTCAGCCCCAAAAATGTCTTGGGGGGAGGCACACAGGAAGTGTGGTGAAGCCAGGTAGGAGACCTGCGCCAACTTCCTGTGCTTACTTGGGGGCTGGAGAGACCGGGCAGGCACCGTGTTATGCTATGAAGCTCACGGTGTCCCCAGTGCGGGTGCATAGCCCGGTGCGGTACATTCCAGCTCCGCGTATCGGCCGGGCTAGAGTAGGCATCGAGCCAAGTGCCATGAAGCCGGCTCTACGCATCTGGTCTCCAGTGCGTCTCCTTGGGCCGGCTTACATGGCACCAGCCTTGCGCACGGTGTCCCCGGTTCGCCTGCATAGCCCAATGCGGGCTATTCCACCTCGCCGCACTGGCAGGGTGACCGGGACCATTCAACCGGGTAAGGTTGGGCAGGCTCGGTGCTCAAGAGCTCCAGTGCGCCTGCACGGTCCGGTCTATCCGTCACCACCTCCACGCACCAGTCCTCCAGTGGCAGCCCCCGCACCAGGCTGTCTCTCCGGCTCATCCTTACAGAGCCTTCCTCCTCTCCAGCGCAGCCGGAGTCTCCCGCCTGTTCAGCGCTACCAGAGCTCCCGCCCCTCAGATCAGAGGCGCCAGAGCTACTCAGTCCAGCGCTGTCAGAGCCTTCCTCTCCAGCATTGCCGGAGCTTCCCGTCTGCCCAGCATTGCCGGAGCTTCCCGTCTGCCCAGCGTTGCCGGAGCTACCCGTCTGCCCAGCGCCGCCTGAACCACCCGTCTGCCCAGCACTGCCAGTGCCGCCAGTCTGCCCAGCGCCGCCAGTGCCGCCAGTCAGCCAGGGGCCGCCAGTGCCGCCAGTCAGCCAGGGGCCACCAGTGCCGCCAGTCAGCCAAGGGCCGCCAGTGCCGCCAGCCAGCCAGGGGCCGCCAGTCAGCCAGGGGCCGCCAGAGCCCCTCAGCCCAGAGCCGCCAGAGCCCCTCAGCCCAGAGCCGCCAGAGCCCCTCAGCCCAGAGCCGCCAGAGCCCCTCAGCCCAGAGCCCCCAGAGCCCCTCAGCCAAGAGGCCCCTGCCCCTCAGCCAAGAGCCCCTGCCCCTCTGTTCCGAGCTTTCGCCCCTCTGTCCCGAGCTTCCACCCCTCTGTCCCGAGCTTCCGCCCCTCTGTCCCGAGCTTCCGCCCCTCTGTCCCGAGCTTCCGCCCCTCTGTCCCGAGCTTCCGCCCCTCTGTCCCGAGCTGCCCCTGCTCCAGTGGGGTCATTTAGAGGGGTCGCCGTGGTTAGGAGGCCACGGAAGCAGACAATAAGGCGGACCAAGACAATGGTGAAGTGGGGTCAGCGGCCCGCGCCAGAGCCGCCACCGCGGACAGACGCCCACCCAGACCCTCCCCTATAGGTTAAGGTTTTGTGGCCGGAGTCCGCACCTTTGGGGGGTGGGGTACTGTCACGTTCTGATCTTTATTTCCTTTGTTTTGTATTTATTTTAGTATGGTCAGGGCGTGAGTTGGGTGGGCAGTCTATTTTTTGGGGTATTTCTATGTTTCGGCCTAGTATGGTTCTCAATCAGAGGCAGGTGTCATTAGTTGTCTCTGATTGAGAATCATACTTAGGTAGCCTGGGTTTCACTGTGTGTTTGTGGGTGATTGTTCCCGTCTCTGTGTTTTGCACCAGATAGGGCTGTTTTTGGTTTTCCACGTTTATTGTTTTGTAGTGTTCGTGTTTATCTTTTTGTTATTAAACATGAGTCAATATAACCACGCTGCGTTTTGGTCCTCCTCTACTTCACCACAGGAATACCGTTACATTGGGTCACAGTGCTGGACTCATCACTTCGTCCTGCCTGCTCTGGCACACCAATGGAGACCAGTTGACTGAAGCAAATTAATTGCTGAGGAAATTCCCCAAATTAAAAGGAAATGGGTGGGAGGTGGTGGTGTTGGCAAACTGAGAGCAAATTCCCAGATGCTCTCTTATTATGAAACATAGTAAATAGGGAATAGGGAATAGGAAATAGGGAATAGGAAATAGGGAATAGGGAATAGGGAATAGGGAATAGGAAATAGGGAATAGGGAATAGGGAATAGGGAATAGGGAATAGGGAATAGGGAATAGGGAATAGGGAATAGGGAATAGGGAATAGGGAATAGGGAATAGGGAATAGGGAATAGGGAATAGGGAATAGGGAATAGGGAAAACAAATCATAATGGTTAGAAGGGATGATCTGTTGTATCTTTAGAGGAAAATACACGATGTTTCTGTGTGGACATTAATATCCCTTGAACGTGGCTGTCTCAGAACACAAAGCCAAGCAAACCCCTCCACCACCTCACCCCACTGTGTTTAATAGAAGTACCACAACTCCAATAGGGGGCTGACATTATATTTGTGTGTTGGATAAAGCTTTGTTCTTCTTTACGCTTCGTTAGTTAGCTAAGTAATAGAGACAACCGTTTAATTAAATGTATTTATTTATTTATTTTTTATTTATTTTTTTACAGATGATGCTTCTCTTAGAGCGGTAACTGCTAACCATTAATCAACGCTGCACACCTCATTTCCAACGACAACAGTGGGGGTCGGCAGGACTGGGATGAGGGCTCGACGCCTGGCAGAAGCATGAATGATCATGGTCTTCCAGTAAGTCATTAGCTGGATCATTAAGAAACCACTGGTAGAGGCAGAAAGTAACACACTGGAATAATTATATAGTCAAATCACACAGCTATTCAATGAACCAATTGTCAACATAGTAGTTAACCACAGCAAACCACATACACTTGACATAATAATGTCTTCTTTATCCGTATGTTCTGGTAGAAGCAGAAAGTAACTCAATCTAATCATAATATACTCACAGTCCAAACATCTGTATCCGATACTGTTAATCACTGCTGACCACACCATGTATTCATATTTATTTATTTAACCTTTATTTAACTAGGCAAGTCAATTAAGAACAAAGTCTTAGTTACAACGACGGCCTACAACCCTAATCCGGCCTGTAGGGAATCCTCTAGCACTGAGATGCATGCCTCGGGATGTTTCCTTTAGTGGTGTGCTCTCTCTCTCTCTCTCTCTCTGTGTGTGTTATTTGAGTCCTGACCTTGATGGAGGTGCCTAATTGATTTTATATAGTCATTTATATAGTACTCAGTCCTTGTGGGAGAGAACTGGACACTATGGTCAACCCTTAGATCACTAGCAGGTGATCTAGCAATTTGCAACAATGCTAGCAATTTGCAACAAAAAAAAACATAAACTTCACATACTATCAACTTTAATTGCCGACTACGCCATCCAGATATATCCAGTGTGATAGAATGCTGATTCCTTTATCTGTGCCTTGTCCAGGTGTTGTCCAGACACGATGGCAGTATGCATATTATATACATATAGACCATAATTGACATAGTACTTAGTACTTTTATAGTATATTAGTTATTGATTAGTTATAATTTATCATTTATAATTTATAATAGTTATAATTGATTAGTTATAATTAGTTATAATTCATTGATATAGTACTACGTCTTTTTAAGGTGTATTAGTTATAGTGCTTAATTTATATAGTACTTAGTACCTTTGTAGTATATTAGTTATAGGGCTTAATATATATAGTACTTAGTACATTTGCAGTATATTAGTTATAGTGCTTAAACACTTAACTGATGCTTTTGGAAAGCTTCAGTAGAGTGAACCTGGCACTATGGCCAAAACTCAGTGATGCAGGGCCATGGATGGTGTGAGTGGTCCATTTATTTTCCTCCATTTGTTCCAGCCTGCTGGCTACTGATGCAGTAGACTGGATATCATTTACTTCTGTTGATTATTGAATCATAGAAGGAGAGAAAAGAAACCCAGAGCATAATAGCCTTGGCTGGCCAGACCGCTCCTGCTGCCGCGCTGCCTCCTGTCCTAATGAAGTTGGGACCAAACCGGGTCTATCCTCAGTCGATTCAGAAAGATTACCTTCGCTGTAAATTACCATAATGAAACATGAAGAGCCCAGAGCTGTGACTGGGAGGAAGAGGAAGAGCTGCTGTAGGAGAGAAAGACTGTTGAAGAACCCAGAGCTGTGACTGGGAGGAAGAGGAAGAGCTGCTGTAGGATATTAAAGACTGTTGAAGAACCCAGAGCTGTGACTGGGAGGAAGAGGAAGAGCTGCTGTAGGAGAGAAAGACTGTTGAAGAACCCAGAGCTGTGACTGGGAGGAAGAGGAAGAGCTGCTGTAGGATATTATAGACTGTTGAAGAACCCAGAGCTGTGACTGGGAGGAAGAGGAAGAGCTGCTGTAGGATATTATAGACTGTTGAAGAACCCAGAGCTGTGACTGGGAGGAAGAGGAAGAGCTGCTGTAGGATATTAAAGACTGTTGAAGAACCCAGAGCTGTGACTGGGAGGAAGAGGAAGAGCTGCTGTAGGAGAGAAAGACTGTTGAAGAACCCAGAGCTGTGACTGGGAGGAAGAGGAAGAGCTGCTGTAGGAGAGAAAGCCTGTTGAAGAACCCAGAGCTGTGACTGGGAGGAAGAGGAAGAGCTGCTGTAGGAGAGAAAGACTGTTGAAGAACCCAGAGCTGTGACTGGGAGGAAGAGGAAGAGCTGCTGTAGGAGAGAAAGACTGTTGAAGAACCCAGAGCTGTGACTGGGAGGAAGGGGAAGAGCTGCTGTAGGATATTAAAGACTGTTGAAGAGCCCAGAGCTGTGACTGGGAGGAAGGGGAAGAGCTGCTGTAGGATATTAAAGACTGTTGAAGAACCCAGAGCTGTGACTGGGAGGAAGAGGAAGAGCTGCTGTAGGAGAGAAAGACTGTTTAAGACAGGGCCTGCATCCTAAAATTGCATTGTATTCCCTACATAGCACACCTTCTACCCTATGGACCCTGGTTAAACGTTGTGCACTATTTAGGGAATGGGGGCAATTTGGGATGCACACAAAACCACTGTGAAGGCTTTCACCGGAGCGGTTATGGAACGGAGAGAGGGGGAAAGGAACATTTTATTTTGTGTTTGTTTGGGAATGCAGTTATTACGCAATCCTCCACACTGAATCAAAGACTTTAGATCAAACATAATTGATCCGAGTAATGTCACTGCGCATCCTTCAGAGCATCAATCACATTATCTAAAAAAACACATTCATGAGGATTATTGAAAATATTTCAGATGCATTGAGAGAGACCAGACAGACTCCTAGACAGGGCACAACTGTTGAGATATTGTGAGCGTCTGGCCTTGGCTGTTGACAACGAGACAAAGTCCCTATAAAGAAGACCAAGGGCCACAGAGTTCAGATTCTCTCCTGAGCGCAATAATAAAAAAAAATACTAAGAAAACTCAGAAGAAAAAAAAAATGTTTAGAAAATCTCCACAGAGTCCAGTCTGACATAAACATTGTGAGAGAAGAAGCAATAGTGAATCAGTTTTCTTCATAAAGGACAGCACAAACCTTTCACCTTTCATAAAGAGCTGGAAGAGAATAATATAGAGAGAGGAGATACTTTGGGTCATTCTGGCACAGGGAAGGATTTTAGAAAGGTTTTCAGTCCTGGAGATGATACATCAATTCTAAGAGCACTTCCCTCAACCGAGAGGGAGGAGGAAAGATCATTTGAACGCCCTGATAAAAACAACGTTCTATGTCTTTTCAGGATATCCTGTCTATTGTAACACTGATTTAATCTAACACATATACATACATAGCTGCTATGATTCCATCTAACATATATATTCACAGCTGCTATGATTCCATCTAACACATATATTCATAGCTGCTATGATTCCATCTAACATATATATTCATAGCTGCTATGATTCCATCTAACATATATATTCATAGCTGCTATGATTCCATCTAACATATATATTCATAGCTGCTATGATTCCATCTAACATATATATTCATAGCTGCTATGATTCCATCTAACATATATATTCACAGCTGCTATGATTCCATCTAACATATATATTCATAGCTGCTATGATTCCATCTAACATATATATTCATAGCTGCTATGATTCCATCTAACATATATATTCACAGCTGCTATGATTCCATCTAACATATATATTCATAGCTGCTATGATTCCATCTAACATATATATTCATAGCTGCTATGATTCCATCTAACATATATATTCATAGCTGCTATGATTCCATCTAACACATATATTCATAGCTGCTATGATTCCATCTAACATATATATTCATATATTCATAGCTGCTATGATTCCATCTAACACATATATTCATATATTCCTAGCTGCTATGATTCCATCTAACACATATATTCATATATTCCTAGCTGCTATGATTCCATCTAACACATATACAAACATCATATATTCATAGCTGCTATGATTCCATCTAACACATATATTCATAGCTGCTATGATTCCATCTAACACATATAGAGAAGGAGAGAGAGAGGGGGGAGAGAGGGAGAGCGAGAGAGAGAGAAAGAGAGAGAGAGCAAGGCGATTGAGAGAGAGAGTGGGGGGTTGAGAGAGAGAGAGAGAGAGAGAGAGAGAGAGAGAGAGAGAGAGGGGGTGAAAGAGAGACAGGGAGAGGGATAGAAGGAGAGAGAGGGAGATAAGGAGAGAGAGAGGGGGGATGCGAGAGAGAGGGAGATGCGAGAGAGAGGGAGATAAGGAGAGAGAGAGGGGGGATGCGAGAGAGAGAGGGAGAGAAGGAGAGAGAGGGTGATAAAGAGAGAGAGAGGGGGGATGTGAGAGAGAGAGGGAGAGAAGGAGAGAGAGAGAGAGAGAGAGAGAGAGAGAGAGAGAGAGAGAGAGAGAGAGAGAGAGAGAGAGAGAGAGAGGGGGAAGAGAGAGAGCGAGAGAGAGAGTGAAGGAGAGAGAGAGAAGGAGAGAGAGACAGGGGGATGAAAGAGAGACAGAGAGAGGGATAAAAGGAGAGAGAGGGAGATAAGGAGAGAGAGAGGGGGGATGAGAGAGAGAGAGGGAGAGAAGGAGAGAGAGAGGGGGGGGATCAGAGAGAGAGAGGGGGATGAGAGAGAGAGATCCTGCTGTTCTTTTTGAAAGTCACTTTTCTTCAACTTCATAAGTTCAGAGGCTCCAGTGAAACCAAGTCATTTGGAATAAGCTTTCCTCTCTCCACTGAATTCCCCAAGAGAAATATACCCCCCTCCTTTCCTCCTCCTATTTTCTCTTCCATTCATTAACTAGCTCTGCACTTTCCTCCCATCTCCAAAAAGGCTCACCAAATCCCCCTTGTGAGTGTCTAATGATGCAGATAAATGCAAATAAACACAGTGGCAAGTCAGAATATTGGTGTAGAGCCCCGTGGGAGGAGGAAAAGTGAAGAGAACAGAAGGTGACAAACAGGAAGAACCATTTTTTCCTTGTCATTAGAGACTCACAAGGGAGGAATTTGGTGTTCCTTTTAGGGGACGGGAGAGGAAAGGGGTAGAAATAAAATAATAGATTTTTGAGTTACAGTACATTATTATTAGGGAGAAAATAATTATGTTTAATGTTATCGCCATCCCTAATCCATCCCAATGTTGGGAAAATAAATACTGTGATTAAATCAGTATTTTACGAGAAATCAATTACTTACCCCCGTCCTACCCCCTCCCCATCCTACCCAATCCCCTCCCCTCCCCCCATCCTACCCAAATCCCCCCCTCCCCAACTTACTCAAACCCCCTCCCTATCCTACAAAATTCCCCCTCCCATCTTACCCAAACCCCTCCCTATCCCACAAAATCCCCCTCCCTATCCTACCCCCATCCCCCTCCCTCCCTTATCCTACCCAATCCCCCTCCCTATCCTACCCAATCCCCCTCCCCATCCTACCACATCCTTCCTCCCCCCTCTCCATCCTACCCAATCTCCCTCCCCATCCTACCACATCTGTCCTCCCCCTCTCCATCTGGCCCAATCCCCCTCCCTATCCTACCCCCATCCCCCTCCCTCCCTATTCTACCCAATCCCCCTCCCCATCCTACCACATCCTTCCTCCCCATCCTTCATTCCCCCAATCCTACCCAATCCCTCCTCCCCTCCCATCCCTCCTTACCCTCCACCTCTCATTGTCCTCGGTTACCCTCCACCTCTCTTTGGTTACCCTACACCTCTCCTTGGTTACCCTCCACCTCTCATTGGTTACCCTCCACCTCTCATTGGTTACCCTCCACCTCTCATTGTCCTGGGTTACCTTCCACCTCTCCTTGGTTACCCTCCAACTGTCCTTGGTTACCCTCCACCTCTCATTGTCCTCGGTTACCTTCCACCTCTCCTTGGTTACCTGCCATCTCTCCTTGGTTACCCTCCATCTCTCATTGTCTTTGGTTAACCTCCACCTCTCCTTGGTTACCCGCCATCTCTCCTTGGTTACCCTCCATCTCTCCTTGGTTACCCGCCACCTCTCCTTGGTTACCCTCCACCTCTCCTTGGTTACCCTCCACCTCTCATTGTCCTGGGTTACCTTCCACCTCTCCTTGGTTACCCTCCAACTCTCCTTGGTTACCCGCCACCTCTCCTTGGTTACCCTCCACCTCTCCTTGGTTACCCTCCACCTCTCCTTGGTTACCCTCCACCTCTCATTGTCCTGGGTTACCTTCCACCTCTCCTTGGTTACCCTCCAACTCTCCTTGGTTACCCGCCACCTCTCCTTGGTTACCCTCCACCTCGCATGGGTAACCCTACACATCTCATTGTCCTGGCTTACCCTCCACTTCTCCTTGGTTACCCGCCACCTCTCCTTGGTTAACCTCCACCTCTCCTTGGTTACCCTCCATCTCTCATTGTTCTGGGTTAACCTCCACTTCTCCTTGGTTACCCTCCATCTCTCCTTGGTTACCCTCCACCTCACCTTGGTTACCCTCCACCTCTCATTGGTTACCCGCCATCTCTCCTTGGTTACCCTCCATCTCTCCTTGGTTACCCGCCACCTCTCCTTGGTTACCCTCCACCTCTCCTTGGTTACCCTCCACCTCTCATTGTCCTGGGTTATTCTCCACCTCTCCTTGGTTACCCTCCACCTCTCCTTGGTTACCCTCCATCTCTCCTTGGTTACCCGCTACATCTCTGTATATTAATGGATGAGATGTGCTCTGTTTTGCTTTCCCACCATCTATAGTTGTCGCTGATTCACTTTGGTTGGGGAGGGGAAAAATAGACAAAAGTGTTTTAGCTCAGCTTCAAATGAACAAATTCACCGCCAGTTTAAAAGTCATCCGTCATCTTTTCTTTGTTTACAGTATTTGTTTTTCCTTGATGTTCCTCTCCTCTCTCATCCCGGGGTCAAGGTTCGCAAGTCCAGAACAACACCAGTTATAGTTTAGTTATAGTTTTACTCAGTTTACACAGAGATTTGTCCTTCAATTGGGCAGTTTTGGGCAATGTACTATAACCTAAACCCATTTCAGTGTAAAACTGACCTCTTTCCGTAGTCTAGTGTGTGTGTGTAACTTGGGGGCTGCCCAGACCAACACCAGCTGTGTTCTAATGGTTCATTACCTCTCACATAGTGTCCTGGAGCTTCCAAAGAGGGCCAAGTGGTTTAAAGGTCCTGGAGGCACATCAGCGATGCATGGCCTGGTCTAAAATCCTCTGAAACCCTCTGTCTACAGGACACGTGTATCGACATGGCTATATGTCCATCTGCAGCAACGTTACCACCACCAGCACCCTGAAACTTTGGTATGTTGGACATAAATCCTCTGGCTATAGGTCTATCTTATTCCTCTGACCACCCAGCCATGTGCATCCATCCATCCATCCATCCATCTGCCGGACAGACAGACATACTTCCTCTGGCTATAGGTCTATCTTATTCCTCTGACCACCCAGCCATGTGCATCCATCCATCCATCCATCCATCCATCCATCCATCCATCTGCCGGACAGACATACATACTTCCTTTGGATATCAGTCCACCATCACAGTATCCCTGTGACAGACCTCAACCCAGTCTCAACCTTCCCATCCATCCACAGCAATCCATTTTACTCCATAATAATAAACAACTGTGGGCAAATAAAACAATTATACAACAAAAATGTACTATATGGAATTATGTTTGATCAGGTATTTCTGTTTTACTTGGTCTGATTCATTACATATCAGCAGGAGTCTAACAACCCCATCTGATTCTGATTCATTACATATCAGCAGGAGTCAAACAACTCCATCTGATTCTGATTCATTACATATCAGCAGGAGTCAAACAACCCCATCTGATTCTGATTCATTACATATCAGCAGGAGTCAAACAACTCCATCTGATTCTGATTCATTACATATCAGCAGGAGTCAAACAACCCCATCTGATTCTGATTCATTACATATCAGCAGGAGTCTAACAACCCCATCTGATTCTGATTCATTACATATCAGCAGGAGTCAAACAACCCCATCTGATTCTGATTAATTACATATCAGCAGGAGTCAAACAACCCCATCTGATTCTGATTCATTACATATCAGCAGGAGTCAAACAACCCCATCTGATTCTGATTCATTACATATCAGCAGGAGTCAAACAACTCCATCTGATTCTGATTCATTACATATCAGCAGGAGTCTAACAACCCCATCTGATTCTGATTCATTACATATCAGCAGGAGTCAAACAACCCCATCTGATTCTGATTCATTACATATCAGCAGGAGTCAAACAACCCCATCTGATTCTGATTCATTACATATCAGCAGGAGTCTATCAACCCCATCTGATTCTGATTCATTACATATCAGCAGGAGTCAAACAACCCCATCTGATTCTGATTCATTACATATCAGCAGGAGTCAAACAACTCCATCTGATTCTGATTCATTACATATCAGCAGGAGTCAAACAACTCCATCTGATTCACAGGGACCTTGTTCATTTTATGAATAAGTCCAAAGCATAGCATTATATTATTACCCATTACACTATACCTCAGATAACCCTTCATGGGTGGTAGACTGCAACCTGCTACACTATACCTCAGATAACCCTTCATGGGTGGTAGACTGCAACCCATTACACTATACCTCAGATAACCCTTCATGGGTGGTAGATTGCAACCCATTACACTATACCTCAGATAACCCTTTATGGGTGGTAGACTGCAACAAGGGGAAATATTCAAGCCCTGGAGGGTAACCAAGCCCTTTCATGTTCATGAATGTTACATTTCACCTACTGAAACCCATTACACTAAGCCTCAGCTAACCTGTTAAGGGCGAGAGACTGTAACCCACCTGTTTATTCACTTCAGGGGAATTTAACAAAACACGTTTGCTGAATTCACTTCAGGGAAATTTCACAAAACAAGGTTGTTGTATTCACTTCAGGGGAATTTAGCAAAAAGTCTTGGCCCATTTACAATGCACTTCCTTTGGTATTTCATTTTTTATTTTTTTATTTTGCCCTTTCATTCAGTAGTGTCTATGAATCGCATGACTTTCAAGACTTAACTGTATGAAAGCGTGTACACTCCTTTAAAAGTAGTTCTGTTCTTCTGATGTACCGTACCCGTCAAAAGTTTGAACACAAACTACTCATTCAAGGCTTTTTTTTCTATATTTTTTTACTTTTTTCTACGTTGTAGAATATTAGTGAAGATATATCAAAAACTATGAAATAGCACTGTATGGAACCATGTTGTAACCAAAAAAGGTGTTAATAAGAACTAATCAAAATATATGATGACAGCTTTGCATACTCTTGGCATTCTCTCAACCAGCTTTGTGAGGTTTGTCACCTGGAATGCATTTCAATTTCAAGTGCAGTCGCAAAAACCATCAAACACTATGATGAAATTCGCTCTCAAGAGGACCGTCACATGAAAAGAAGATCCGGAGTTTCCTCTGCTGTAAAGGAATAAGTTCATTAGAGTTACCAGCCTCAGAAATGACGGATAAATGTTTTACAGAGTTCAAGTAACAGACACTCCTCAACCTCGACTGTTTAGAGGAGACTGCATGAAACAGGCCTTCACGGACGAATGTAGAATATAGTAAAAATAAAGAAGAACATTTGATAGAGTAGGTGTGTCCAAAGTTTTGACTGCTACTGTACTTGTCTAGTAACGTTCTGTAGTATGTCATGTTTTGTGTTTTGTGTTTTGTTTGGACCCCGGGAAGAGTAGCTGGACCCCAGCAAGAGTAGCTGGACCCCAGGAAGAGTAGAAGAGTAGCTGGACCCCAGGAAGAGTAGCTGGACCACAGGAAGAGTAGAAGAGTAGCTGGACCCCAGGAAGAGTAGCTGGACCACAGGAAGAGTAGAAGAGTAGCTGGACTCCAGGAAGAGTAGAAGAGTAGCTGGACCCCAGGAAGAGTAGAAGAGTAGCTGGACTCCAGGAAGAGTAGAAGAGTAGCTGGACCCCAGGAAGAGTAGAAGAGTAGCTGGACTCCAGGAAGAGTAGCTGAACCACAGGAAGAGTAGCTGGACCCCAGGAAGAGTAGAATAGTAGCTAGACCCCAGGAAGAGTAGCTGGACCACAGGAAGAGTAGCTGGACCACAGGAAGAGTAGCTGGACCCCAGGAAGAGTAGCTGGACCCCAGGCAGAGTAGCTGGACCCCAGGAAGAGTAGCTGGACCCCAGGCAGAGTAGCTGGACCCCAGGAAGAGTAGCTGGACCCCAGGCAGAGTAGCTGGACCCCAGGAAGAGTAGCTGGACCCCAGGAAGAGTAGCTGGACCACAGGAAGAGTAGCTGGACCCCACAAAGAGTAGCTGCTGCATAAGCAACAGCTAATGAGGATCCTAATAACGTACTAAAACACAGTGAATCACAAATGGCACCCTATCCCCTATTTAGTGCACTCCTTTTGACCAGGGCCTTACTGCTGTCTACTGCAAGGGAGGACAAGGAAAGACACCCTGCACACTGTTAGAACCTTCTATCATTCTTTTATTTATCTACATGGTATTTAGATATTATTTTATTTGTCTATAAGGCATTCAACTATTATTTTATGTGGACCAAAAGGCATTAAACTACTGTTTTTCTTTAGTCCAACAGGCATTAAACTACTGTTTTTCTTTAGTCCAAAAGGCAGTAAACTACTGTTTTTCTTTAGTCCAACAGGCAGTAAACTACTGTTTTTCTTTAAGGCAGTAAACAACTGTTTTTCTTTAGTCCAACAGGCAGTAAACTACTGTTTTTCTTTAAGGCAGTAAACTACTGTTTTTCTTTAAGGCAGTAAACTACTGTTTTTCTTTAAGGCAGTAAACTACTGTTTTTCTTTAAGGCAGTAAACTACTGTTTTTCTTTAAGGCAGTAAACAACTGTTTTTCTTTACTCCAACAGGCATTAAACTACTGTTTTTCTTTAGTCCAACAGGCAGTAAACTACTGTTTTTCTTTAGTCCAACAGGCAGTAAACTACTGTTTTTCTTTAGTCCAACAGGCAGTAAACTACTGTTTTTCTTAAGTCCAACAAGCAGTAAACTACTGTTTTTCTTTAGTCCAACAGGCAGTAAACTACTGTTTTTCTTAAGTCCAACAAGCAGTAAACTACTGTTTTTCTTAAGTCCAACAGGCAGTAAACTACTGTTTTTCTTTAGTCCAAAAGGCATTAAACTACTGTTTTTCTTTAGTCCAACAGGCAGTAAACTACTGTTTTTCTTAAGTCCAACAAGCAGTAAACTACTGTTTTCTTTAGTCCAACAAGCAGTAAACTACTGTTTTTCTTTAGTCCAAAAGGCATTAAACTACTGTTTTTCTTTAAGGCAGTAAACTACTGTTTTTCTTAAGTCCAACAAGCAGTAAACTACTGTTTTTCTTAAGTCCAACAGGCAGTAAACTACTGTTTTTCTTTAGTCCAACAGGCAGTAAACTACTGTTTTTCTTTAGTCCAACAGGCAGTAAACTACTGTTTTTCTTAAGTCCAACAAGCAGTAAACTACTGTTTTTCTTTAAGGCAGTAAACTACTGTTTTTCTTTAGTCCAAAAGGCAGTACTGTTTTTCTTTAGTAAACTACTGTTTTTCTTTAGTCCAAAAGGCAGTAAACTACTGTTTTTCTTTAGTCCAACAGGCAGTAAACTACTGTTTTTCTTAAGTCCAACAAGCAGTAAACTACTGTTTTTCTTTAAGGCAGTAAACTACTGTTTTTCTTTAGTCCAAAAGGCAGTAAACTACTGTTTTTCTTTAGTCCAAAAGGCAGTAAACTACTGTTTTTCTTTAAGGCAGTAAACTACTGTTTTTCTTTAGTCCAAAAGGCATTAAACTACTGTTTTCTTTTTTCTTTAGTCCAACAGGCAGTAAACTACTGTTTTTCTTTTTTCTTTAGTCCAAAAGCAGTAAACTACTGCAGTAAACTACTGTTTTTATTAAGTCCAACAGGCAGTAAACTACTGTTTTTCTTTAGTCCAAAAGGCAGTAAACTACTGTTTTTCTTTAGTCCAAAAGGCAGTAAACTACTGTTTTTCTTAAGTCCAACAGGCAGTAAACTACTGTTTTTCTTTAGTCCAAAAGGCAGTAAACTACTGTTTTTCTTTAGTCCAAAAGGCAGTAAACTACTGTTTTTCTTTAAGGCAGTAAACAACTGTTTTTCTTTAGTCCAACAGGCAGTAAACTACTGTTTTTCTTTAAGGCAGTAAACTACTGTTTTTCTTTAAGGCAGTAAACTACTGTTTTTCTTTAAGGCAGTAAACTACTGTTTTTCTTTAAGGCAGTAAACTACTGTTTTTCTTTAAGGCAGTAAACAACTGTTTTTCTTTAGTCCAACAGGCATTAAACTACTGTTTTTCTTTAGTCCAACAGGCAGTAAACTACTGTTTTTCTTTAAGGCAGTAAACTACTGTTTTTCTTTAAGGCAGTAAACAACTGTTTTTCTTTAGTCCAACAGGCAGTAAACTACTGTTTTTCTTTAGTCCAACAGGCAGTAAACTACTGTTTTTCTTTAGTCCAACAGGCAGTAAACTACTGTTTTTCTTAAGTCCAACAAGCAGTAAACTACTGTTTTTCTTTAGTCCAACAGGCAGTAAACTACTGTTTTTCTTAAGTCCAACAAGCAGTAAACTACTGTTTTTCTTAAGTCCAACAGGCAGTAAACTACTGTTTTTCTTTAGTCCAAAAGGCATTAAACTACTGTTTTTCTTTAGTCCAACAGGCAGTAAACTACTGTTTTTCTTAAGTCCAACAAGCAGTAAACTACTGTTTTTCTTTAGTCCAACAAGCAGTAAACTACTGTTTTTCTTTAGTCCAAAAGGCATTAAACTACTGTTTTTCTTTAAGGCAGTAAACTACTGTTTTTCTTAAGTCCAACAAGCAGTAAACTACTGTTTTTCTTAAGTCCAACAGGCAGTAAACTACTGTTTTTCTTTAGTCCAACAGGCAGTAAACTACTGTTTTTCTTTAGTCCAACAGGCAGTAAACTACTGTTTTTCTTAAGTCCAACAAGCAGTAAACTACTGTTTTTCTTTAAGGCAGTAAACTACTGTTTTTCTTTAGTCCAAAAGGCAGTAAACTACTGTTTTTCTTTAGTCCAAAAGGCAGTAAACTACTGTTTTTCTTTAGTCCAACAGGCAGTAAACTACTGTTTTTCTTAAGTCCAACAAGCAGTAAACTACTGTTTTTCTTTAAGGCAGTAAACTACTGTTTTTCTTTAGTCCAAAAGGCATTAAACTACTGTTTTTCTTTAGTCCAACAGGCAGTAAACTACTGTTTTTCTTAAGTCCAACAAGCAGTAAACTACTGTTTTTCTTTAAGGCAGTAAACTACTGTTTTTCTTTAGTCCAAAAGGCAGTAAACTACTGTTTTTCTTTAGTCCAAAAGGCAGTAAACTACTGTTTTTCTTTAAGGCAGTAAACTACTGTTTTTCTTTAGTCCAAAAGGCATTAAACTACTGTTTTTCTTTAGTCCAACAGGCAGTAAACTACTGTTTTTCTTTAGTCCAAAAGGCAGTAAACTACTGTTTTTCTTAAGTCCAACAGGCAGTAAACTACTGTTTTTCTTTAGTCCAAAAGGCAGTAAACTACTGTTTTTCTTTAGTCCAAAAGGCAGTAAACTACTGTTTTTCTTTAGTCCAAAAGGCAGTAAACTACTGTTTTTCTTTAGTCCAACAGGCAGTAAACTACTGTTTTTCTTAAGTCCAACAGGCAGTAAACTACTGTTTTTCTTAAGTCCAACAGGCAGTAAACTACTGTTTTTCTTAAGTCCAACAGGCAGTAAACTACTGTTTTTCTTTAGTCCAACAGGCAGTAAACTACTGTTTTTCTTTAGTCCAAAAGGCAGTAAACTACTGTTTTTCTTAAGTCCAACAGGCAGTAAACTACTGTTTTTCTTTAGTCCAACAGGCAGTAAACTACTGTTTTTCTTTAGTCCAACAGGCATTAAACTACTGTTTTTCTTTAGTCCAAAAGGCAGTAAACTACTGTTTTTCTTTCGTCCAAAAGGCAGTAAACTACTGTTTTTCTTAAGTCCAACAAGCAGTAAACTACTGTTTTTCTTTAGTCCAAAAGGCAGTAAACTACTGTTTTTCTTTAAGG
Organism: Oncorhynchus keta; assembly: GCF_023373465.1. Classification (NCBI taxonomy): domain Eukaryota; kingdom Metazoa; phylum Chordata; class Actinopteri; order Salmoniformes; family Salmonidae; genus Oncorhynchus; species Oncorhynchus keta. The sequence continues at coordinate 82,287,148 of NC_068424.1, forward strand.
CAGTAAACTACTGTTTTTCTTTAGTCCAACAAGCAGTAAACTACTGTTTTTCTTTAGTCCAAAAGGCATTAAACTACTGTTTTTCTTTAGTCCAAAAGGCATTAAAACAAAACGGCATGACGTCTTCTCCAGTGGTGCCAATTTGCCGCCTCATTCCGCTATACATGTAATTGTGGGTTGTTACATGATGTAATTGCACTGTTCAGACGCCTGCTGTCCCACTTTCTGGGTCTCTCTTGTTGTCGTGTTTTATTCTGTACCACAGAGACGGATGGCCAGACGATGCCAAGGATGATCAATACGACGTTACGAAACATTCGTCAGCTAATCAATAAGTAAAACAAATTGTGGAAATATGGAACTACAGTAGTAAACATACATGTTTAAAGCATTAAAAGAGAGTAGTTTAGAAGAGACTCATTATAGAAGCAGAATGAATAAAATAGAAAAAAAGCATCCCAAATAGATCCCTATTCCTTTTAGTGCACTTCTCCAGAGCTCGGGTCAAAGGGTAGTGCACTTCTCCAGAGCTTGGGTCAAAGGGTAGTGCACTTCACCAGAGCTCGGGTCAAAGGGTAGTGCACTTCTCCAGAGCTCGGGTCAAAGGGTAGTGCACTTTTCCAGAGCTCGGGTCAAAGGGTAGTGCACTTTTCCAGAGCTCGGGTCAAAGGGTAGTGCACTTTTCCAGAGCTCGGGTCAAAGGGTAGTGCACTTTTCCAGAGCTCGGGTCAAAGGGTAGTGCACTTCTCCAGAGCTCGGGTCAAAGGGTAGTGCACTTCTCCAGAGCTCGGGTCAAAGGGTAGTGCACTTCTCCAGAGCTCGGGTCAAAGGGTAGTGCACTTCACCAGAGCTCGGGTCAAAGGGTAGTGCACTTCTCCAGAGCTCGGGTCAAAGGGTAGTGCACTTTTCCAGAGCTCGGGTCAAAGGGTAGTGCACTTCACCAGAGCTCGGGTCAAAGGGTAGTGCACTTCTCCAGAGCTCGGGTCAAAGGGTAGTGCACTTTTCCAGAGCTCGGGTCAAAGGGTAGTGCACTTCTCCAGAGCTCGGGTCAAAGGGTAGCTCGGGTCAAAGGGTAGTGCACTTCTCCAGAGCTCGGGTCAAAGGGTAGTGCACTTCTCCAGAGCTCGGGTCAAAGGGTAGCTCGGGTCAAAGGGTAGTGCACTTCTCCAGAGCTCAGGTCAAAGGGTAGTGCAGTTCTCCAGAGCTCGGGTCAAAGGGTAGTGCACTTCTCCAGAGCTCGGGTCAAAGGGTAGTGCACTTCTCCAGAGCTCGGGTCAAAGAGTAGTGCACTTTTCCAGAGCTCGGGTCAAAGGGTAGTGCGCTTCTCCAGAGCTCGGGTCAAAGGGTCGTGCACTTCTCCAGAGCTCGGGTCAAAGGCTAGTGCACTTCTCCAGAGCTCGGGTCACTAGTGCACTTTTCCAGAGCTCGGGTCAAAGGGTAGTGGGGCTCGGGTCAAAGGGTGTTCCAGAGCTCGGGAGATATTTGTCCAGAGCTCTGAAGGGGGGCTTGAGGTGTTAACTGAGATATTTGTCCTCTGAAGGGGGGCTTGAGGTGTTAACTGAGATATTTGTCCTCTGAAGGGGGGCTTGAGGTGTTAACTGAGATATTTGTCCTCTGAAGGGGGGCTTGAGGTGTTAACTGAGATATTCGTCCTCTGAAGGGGGGGGCTTGAGGTGTTAACTGAGATATTTGTCCTCTGAAGGGGGGCTTGAGATGTTAACTGAGATATTTGTCCTCTGAAGGGGGGCTTGAGATGTTAACTGAGATATTTGTCCTCTGAAGGGGGGCTTGAGATGTTAAATATAAAATATAATGACAAAGAAAAATACAACTTTAAAAAAAAAACTAAAATGTCAAATCAAATGTAAATAATGTGTGACTGGTGCACCTCGTGTTCAACCAAAGCGTGACTCACTGGCTGACTGATGTGGCACGTCTACGGTAAGGCGCAGTCCTGAAATGAAAAATGTCTTTCAACACAGACACACACACACAGCTACCACTAGTGAATACCAGCCCTCTTTTTGTTTTCGCCCCAATAGGACTGTTTGCTCTGTGCAGCCTTTTGAAGTGGTTTGTTTACAAGTCATTGTAAACCTTTTTGATTGTTTCACCTTGGCCTGACACAGTGTATAAAACAAAACTGTTTTCCAAGAGGTCTCCTCTTGTTCAATCTCAACAGCCGTGTAATTCTACCTGATATAACACAAAGGTAATCCACTTGGATCAGGCGTTTTTTTTTTTTTCAATCACTTTGTTGCAGTTTTCACAAGTATGTGGTACATTTTCACAACTCTGTGCAAAAAAATCTACACAGATCATCAAAATGGCTAATTTATCAAAACTATAAGCACATTTTATTAGCCAAGTATTTTTAAATGTGTATCCACTTGCAGGATGTGAGCATGTTGAGGAATCTGTCTCTCAGTTTCATTATCCTTACACAGAATATACGTAGGAGACACATTATCCTTACACAGAACATACAAAGGAGATTCATTATCCTTACACAGAACATATGTACGAGACACATTATCCTTACACAGAACAAACATAGGAGAGTCATTATCCTTCCACAGAATATACATAGGAGATTCATTATCCTTACACAGAACAAACATAGGAGAGGAATTATCCTTACACAGAATATACGTAGGAGATTCATTATCCTTACACAGAACATACAAAGGAGATTCATTATCCTTACACAGAACATACGTAGGAGACACATTATCCTTATACAGAACAAACATAGGAGAGTCATTATCCTTACACAGAACAAACGTAGGAGATTCATTATCCTTATACAGAATATACGTAGGAGAGTCATTATCCTTACACAGAATATACATAGGAGATTCATTATCCTTATACAGAACATACGTAGGAGATTCATTATCCTTACACAGAATATACGTAGGAGATTCATTATCCTTACACAGAACATACAAAGGAGATTCATTATCCTTACACAGAACATATGTACGAGACACATTATCCTTATACAGAACAAACATAGGAGAGTCATTATCCTTCCACAGAACATACATAGGAGAGTCATTATCCTTCCACAGAACATACGTAGGAGAGTCATTATCCTTACACAGAATATACGTAGGAGATACTTACAAGCCCGTAACCAACAATTTACTTCAAGAAGTAGATTTAAGAAAATATTTACTGAATAAACTAAAGTGAAGAATTAAAAGTAATACAATAAAATTAAATATCGCAATTGTAAATGAGAACTTGTTCTCAACATGCCTACCCGGTTAAATAAAGGTGAAATAAAAATAAATAAAATAAAAATATCAATAACGAGGCTATATACAGGGGGTACCGGTACCAAAACAATGTGCGGGGGTACAGGTTAGTCAAGGAAGTTGCTACATGTTGATTGAGGTAAAGACTACCCTTTCATTATTCACAGCACGTAGCACTAGTTTAAAAGCAAAAAGGGGGTGTCAATGTAAATAGCCTGGATGGCCATTTGATTAATTGTTCAGCAGTATTATGTCTTGGGGTTAGAAGCTGTTAAGGAGCCTTTTGGACCTAGACTTGGCACTCCGGTACCACTTGCCGTGCGGTAGCAGAGAGAACAGTCTATGACTTGGGTGACTGGAGTCTTTGACAATATTTTGGGCCTTCCTCTGACACCGCCTAGTACATAGCTCCTGGGTGGCAGGAATCTTGGCCTCAGTGATAAATTGGGCCGTACGCACTACCCTCTGTAGAGCCTTACGGTCAGATGCCGAGCAAATGCCTTACCAGGCGGTGTGCAACCGGTCAGGATGCTCTCGATGGTGCAGCTGTAGATCTGGGTATCCATGCCAATTCTTTTCAGTCTCCTGAACGGGAATAGGTTTTGTCATGCCCTCTTTACAACTGTCTTGGTGTGTTTGGACCATGATAGTTTCTTGGTCATATGGACACCAAGGAACTTGAAACTCTCGACCTGCTTCACTACAGCCCCTTTGATGAGAATGGGGGCCTGTTCGGTCCTCCTTTTCCTATAGTCCACGATCAGCTCCTTTGTCTTGCTCACATTGAGAGAGAGGTTGTTGTTCTGGCAACACACGGCCAGGTCTCTGACCTCCTCCCTATAGGCTGTATTATCGTTGTCGGTGATCAGGCCTACCACTGTTGTGTCTTCAGCAAACTTAATGGTCATGTCGGAGTCATGTTTGGCCACACAGTTGTGGGTGAACAATGAGGACAGGAAGGGACTAAGTATCCACCCCTGAGGGGCCCCAGTATTGAGGACCATCGTGGCAGATGTGTTGTTGCTTACCCTTACCACCTGGGGGCGGCCCGTCAGGAATTCTAGAATCCAGTTGCAGAGGGAGGTGTTAAGTCCAGGGTCCTTAGCTTAGTGATGAGCTTTGAGGGCACTATGATGTTAAACACTTAGCTGTAGTCAATGAACAGCGTTCTCACATTGGGGTTCCTTTTGTCCAGGTGGGAAAGGGCAATGTGGAGTGAGACTGAGATTGCATCATCTGTGGATCTGTTGACGGTATACAGCTCATTGAGTGTGGTCTTAGTGCCAGCATCGGTCTGTGGTGGTATGTAGACAGCTGCGAATAATATAGATGAGAACTCTCTTGGTAGATAGTGTGGTCTACAGCTTATCATGAGGTACTCTACCTCAGGCGAGCAATACCTCGAGTTGTCTTTAAAATTAGACATCGCTCACCAACTGCTATTGACAAATAGACACACAAATAGACACACACGCCCCTCGTCTTAGCAGACGTAGCATCTTCAAAAAGAACAGTTTTGAAATGAGTATCTTGTACCTTGCGCTTTTGGTTGAAAATGGTAGTTAAAATGACTAAATGGTGATCTGCAAGTATCATTATTCATTATCTGATGTATAGGGGACTAAACTAAATGTTCTCAAGGGTAAATAACATAAAATGTTGATTTATCATGAATGACTCAAGGGTGAAAGACGAGTGAAATCTCCAATGAATGCACAATCAAAGGTTCTGAATGCAAAGATAGGGGGGCATTACAAGTGGTATTACAAGTGATATACCACTTACATCTTTAAAATAATAACATTAGTCCACAGCCATTATTAAATACTTTATATTGTAAATACATGGAAAAAACGCCGAGGGGGATGAATACTTTTTCAAGGCACTGTATATAGTGCACTATTTCTGACCAGGGCCCATAGTCCGTGTGGGTCGCGAACAGCATAGTGCACTCCCTTTGACCAGGGCCCATAGGGTTCTGGTTTAAAGTAGTGCACTATATAGGGAATAGGGTGCCATTTTGGATTGTCAGTTGTTCTGTGCTCCTTCTCTTGGCTGGATTCCCCCTGTGTTGCCAGGCACCCAGGTGCTGTTCTGTTCAGAGGACAGGTGCACCAGGAGAGTAGGACTCACCTGAGCCATCTGCTCTGAACCACACTGACCGCCTTATAACGCTAGGCTCATCTCTGGGCAGGTGTTCAACATGAGGCTGACACACACACACACACACACACACACACACACACACACACACACACACACACACACACACACACACACACACACACACACACACACACACACACACACACACACACACACACAGCAGTGAGCAGTGTGCAGCATGGGGCCGACCCGGAAAACAGGAAGCATTTTCATTCCAGTCCAATCTGCTTGAATTAAACAGAAAGGTCATGTGTGGAACCAGGTGTTTAACTTCTAACCCAACGCAGCACTCAGGTTGTACATGCATTCCAAATGCCACCCTTTTATGGACTTATTTTGAACATGGTCCATAGAGTTATAATAGGGTTCTGGTAAAAAAAAGTAGTGCACTATGTAGGGAATAGGGTGCCATTGACCCATAGTATCTGGTCAAAAGTAGTGCACTAAATAGGGAATAGGGTGCCATTTGAGACTCAACCAAAGAGAACGATGGCATTTCATGGTGGTGTTTTAGCACAGTGAAGGTCTTTAGTGTTTTAGCACAGCGAAGGTCTTTAGTGTTTTTACATAGTGAAGGTTTTTAGTGGCAGTGGAACAAGACTTTGGAAAAGGAACACAATATTTTATTTGAAGCTTTTGTCATTAAGGTGTGAATTGCTTGATGCTCTCTGACACGTGAAGGTGCTAACTTCACAGACTATCATCTCTGACACGTGAAGGTGTAAAGGGGTCCTGTGTGTAGCTGGTGTAGAGAGTCAGGCGCCGGACAGCAGAAATGAGTAATCAACGTACTTTACTCAAAATACAAAAATACAAGTCAAAATATACGAGCCCACAATAACAGACCGACTTACAAAGAACCACCACTCACAAACAAAACATGGGGAACAGAGGGTTAAATAATAAACAGGTAATTGGTTGAGTGAAGCCAGGTGTGATAAGACAAAGACAAAACAAATGGAAAATGAAAAGTGGATCAGCGGTGGCTAGAAGGCCCTGTGACGTCGACCTCCGAACGCCGCCCGAACAAGGAGAGGGACCGACTTCGGCGGAAGTCGTTACTGAAGGCGCTAACTTCACAGAGTATCATCTCTGACAGTAACATGTACAAAATCAATGACGTTGAATATTGTTTATAAATTATTAAGGGCTCGATTTGACCGCCTCTATTCAGCTTTTAAAGACAATGTATCCACGTCATACGTCAGCACAATTAGAAAAGTACCTTCAAATGTAATTCACACCGTAATGTGGATAGTCCGCGGTCTGGATTTAATCTAGGCCTAACACTTATTCAGCACAAAAAAATCTGTCTACAAACTAATCAGGATTAATTTGGGATACAGTTTTCATAATTATAGCTACTGCCCAGAGTCTTTATCTCCCTCCATATCCCACTGGTTTAAAAGAATAGACTGAGATATTTTGGAGCTGACTAAAATAATAGACCCTTCCTCTCCAGTTAGTAGGGACAGGACATTTAAAATAGAATCAAGTCTGCTTTGAAGACAGCAGCAGCAGCAGCATCCTGGTGAGTCTCTCCCTGGCAGAAGGACAGGAAACTGAGCTGGGCGGTGAGGTAATGACAGCAAACTGACGGTCCTCTCAGAATAGAAGAGACGAGAGGGGAGGAGAGGAGAGGGCGGAGAATAAGCAAGGAGAGGAGAGGAGAGGAGAGGAGAGAGGAGAGGAGAGGAGAGGAGATGAGAGGAGAGGAGAGGAGAGGAGAGGAGAGGAGATGAGATGAGATGAGATGAGATGAGAGGAGAGGAGATGAGAGAGAGGAGAGGAGAGGAGAGGAGAGGAGAGGAGAGGAGAGGAGAGGAGAGGAGAGGAGAGGAGAGGAGAGGAGAGGAGAGGAGAGGAGCTCTCTTTGTTAGCTGAGGGCTTTTCGCCATCGTCTTCCTCACCAAGTCCCGGTGAGGTAATTTATCTGACGTGTAATGGGTTAATTCCGGGGTTGTAACTAGGAGGCCGACAGAGGTGGTGGTATATATAGCCGTTACCAATGAGCTAGTTATACCTTATCTAGAATTGTAGGGTCTGAGGGGTGAGTGATGATTGGTTGTGATGAAAGGTTAGAGGGTAAGGGTTATGGGTAAAGGATACTGCTGTACACTTATGTCCATGCACTGTGTGACAGCCATATTAATAGAACATCTCGACTTGAATGCTGAACTTACTGCTCTGCATCTTTGGGGACACTCAATATGGCTGCCAGTCCATCCGTTATGTCATCGTTGACTCCTTTTGTGGTGACAAATCTTTCTGTTCAGTAGTGAGCAAGGGCCTGCTTTCACCAGCGAGAGCTGTCCATTGGGAGCCTGCATTCACCAGCGAGAGATGTCCATTGGGAGCCTGCATTCACCAGCGAGAGCTGTCCATGGTGCTGAAACTGGATCTACTTTAGCCATGAATTAATCCTTAAGAGTCTATTGACCCATCGGCGTCCATCAATCTAAGTAACATAATACTAAATCCCCATCAGAATCCGTCAGTTTAAGCTAGAGATATCAGGTTCTTCTGTTGTTGAACGGCCTGGCCTGTGTTTCAATCCACCGCATTCTAGGGTACGGCGTGTCTGGCGGAAGGTGGCTGAGGTTCAACGGTATTTGTCAGACCATGAGACATCCTGAACATGTCTGTAAGCGTCCGAAACGATTTGGCCTATTACGACACACCGTGGAAGACGGGAGACTCTCTCTGTTTTACGATTTGGCCAATTATGACACACCGTGGAAGACGGGAGACTCTCTCTGTTTTACGATTTGGCCAATTAGGACACACCGTGGAAGACGGGAGACTCTCTCTGTTTTACGATTTGGCCAATTATGACACACCGTGGAAGACGGGAGACTCTCTCTGTTTTACGATTTGGCCAATTAGGACACACCGTGGAAGACGGGAGACTCTCTCTGTTTTACGATTTGGCCAATTTGGAAGACGGGAGACGATTTGGCCAATTATGACACACCGTGGAAGACGGGAGACTCTCTCTGTTTTACGATTTGGCCAATTAGGACACACCGTGGAAGACGGGAGACTCTCTCTGTTTTACGATTTGGCCAATTATGACACACCGTGGAAGACGGGAGACTCTCTCTGTTTTACGATTTGGCCAATTAGGACACACCGTGGAAGACGGGAGACTCTCTCTGTTTTACGATTTGGCCAATTACGACACACCGTGGAAGACGGGAGACTCTCTCTGTTTTACCCTCTCCGATCCCAACAGGTGTCACGGGACTCGTCTGAAGGTAACCCGATACGAAACGAATGAAAGTGTGGAGGTGGTTTTAGTGGCATAAAATAAGGGGTCAAATATGTCAGGGGTCAAATATGTCAGGGGTCAAATATGTCAGGGGTCAAATATGTCAAGGATCAAATATGTAAGGGGTCAAATATGTCAGGGGTCAAATATGTCAGGGGTCAAATATGTCAGGGGTCAAATATGTCAAGGATCAAATATGTCAGGGGTCAAATATGTCAGGGGTCAAATATGTCAGGGGTCAAATATGTCAGGGGTCAAATATGTCAGGGGTCAAATATGTCTGGGGTCAAATATGTCAGGGGTCAAATATGTAAGGGGTCAAATATGTAAGGGGTCAAATTTGGAACGGATCAAATATGTAAGGGGTCAAATATGTAAGGGGTCAAATATGTAAGGGGTCAAATATGTAACGGGTCAAATATGTAAGGGGTCAAAGCTTTCTTATACCTCGTAGATATAGTACAGACACTAATTCTTTAAGATTTAATAAAAACATTTACTGTCTTATTTTTGCTATTTACGAATGTGTTAGTCCATTTTCTTGGTGCTATAGTTGTAGGCCAAATTCAATATTTTAGCAAATATATTTAATATATTTTTTGGGCTACTAAGGCCTACTACAATTCCAAATCAAACAGCTGTCTGGTCCGTGGTATAAATCAATCCATGGTATGACCCTCGCAGCCTCCACCTCTTCCCTTCTCCTACGGCTTAAACTTTTAGAGGTTAGCTGACTAGATTAAGCCTCACTTTAATACAGATATTTATTTTAAATGTTGTATTCATTTCACCTTTATTTAAACCAGGTAGGCTAGTTGAGAACACCTTTTATTAAACCAGGTAGGCTAGTTGAGAACACCTTTATTTAAACCAGGTAGGCTAGTTGAGAACACCTTTATTTAAACCAGGTAGGCTAGTTGAGAACACCTTTTATTAAACCAGGTAGGCTAGTTGAGAACACCTTTATTTAAACCAGGTAGGCTAGTTGAGAACACCTTTATTTAAACCAGGTAGGCTAGTTGAGAACACCTTTTATTAAACCAGGTAGGCTAGTTGAGAACACCTTTATTTAAACCAGGTAGGCTAGTTGAGAACACCTTTATTTAAACCAGGTAGGCTAGTTGAGAACACCTTTATTTAAACCAGGTAGGCTAGTTGAGAACACCTTTATTTAAACCAGGTAGGCTAGTTGAGAACAAGTTCTCATTTACAACTGCGACCTGGCCAAGATAAAGCAAAGCAGTTCGACAGATACAACAACACAGAGTTACACATGGAGTAAAACAAAACATACAGTCAATAATACAGTAGAAAAAGTCTATATAGAGTGTGTACAAATAAGGTTTAAATCTATATGAATGGATCTGTGAAGCCAGTCTGATGTAGCTTTATGGATTGTTAACTTATTTAATTTCGGGGACCATATGAAACTATATCTCTATGCCATCTGGTACTTTTCAAGATGGCAACTCTGTTCATTATTGTTAATATCACTAGAGGATGACTGAGAAGTGCGTCCCAAATGGCACCCTATTCCCTACATGGCGCACTACGTTTGATGAGAGCCAATAGGGCTCCGATCAATAGTAGTACACTATATAGGGAATAGGGTTCCTTTTGGGACGTTCCCTGAGATGTGCCTTGTCCTTCAATCTGACCTTGATAACAAGAATTCTTAATTAAAACAGAGGTAAGGGATATTACAGAATCTCACAGCAATATGAGGGCATTACTTTAAAAGTGAAGAAGAGAAATGTAATCTGGGACCGTGTATTACCCTGACGCCATTCCAGCCAGACCTTGCCTGTCCCCTGTCCCTTTTAAAAAGGGATGTTTTGGAATATGTTTTTTATTTTTATTTTTCAGGACAATAAAGTAATTTAATGAACAATTCTTTAATTTAATCATGTTTAGTGACTGGCTTTCAATGGCCAATCCCAAGGTAACGTCTCATCAGATTACACAGTATGCTTCTAAAGCAACATATCGTTTTAGTCTACACCACGACACGTGATGTTTTGGATTGTGGTTTCAGGTTCCATCTAAAAACAGTCTCCATGTCGTTGTCTGTGTTTAGTGGTTAACCTACACTACTTTTAGATTGTACCGCGGTTTGTTATTTCTTTGTGGACTCTAGTGTACGTATTGTGGTGTGTGAGAATCGAAGAAAGAGCGAATCAGAATCTGGGGTTTTACAGGAGACGCAGTTTCCAGGGAGCAACGACTCAATTTGCCATTCGGCAGCTTTTCAAGCTTAATAATGTCAAGATTCAAGTTTCCAGATATGTCAAATGTACCAGTACAGTGAAATACCTTTCTGTCTAACTCAGAACCCCTTTCTGGCTAACTCACAACCCAACCATGCAATAATCAATAACAATGTATCACTACAATAAACACAGGAGATGTAAGAAGAAATATGAAGAGCACAATAAGGAAGTAAGCATACGATATACAGGGTCAGTTAATATCATACTATATACGGGGTTCAGTTAATACCATACTATATACAGGGTCAGTTAATACCATACTATATACAGGGTCAGTTAATACCATACTATATACAGGGTCAGTTAGTACCATACTATATACAGGGTCGGTTAATACCATACTATATACAGGGTCAGTTAATACCATACTATATACAGGGTCAGTTAATACCATACTATATACAGGGTCAGTTAATACCATACTATATACAGGGTCAGTTAATACCATACTATATACAGGGTCAGTTAGTACCATACTATATACAGGGTCAGTTAGTACCATACTATATACAGGGTCAGTTAATACCATACTATATACAGGGTCAGTTAATACCATACTATATACAGGGTCAGTTAGTACCATACTATATACAGGGTCAGTTCCATACCATACTATGCCTGTCCAGTTGTACCATACTATATACAGGGTCAGTTAATACCATACTATATACAGGGTCAGTTAATACCATACTTATACAGGGTCAGTTAATACCATACTATATACAGGGTCAGTTAGTACCATACTATATACAGGGTCAGTTAATACCATACTATATACGGGGTTCAGTTAATACCATACTATATACAGGGTCAGTTAATACCATACTATATACAGGGTCAGTTAATACCATACTATATACAGGGTCAGTTAGTACCATACTATATACAGGGTCAGTTAATACCATACTATATACAGGGTCAGTTAATACCATACTATATACAGGGTCAGTTAATACTATATACAGGGTCAGTTAATACCATACTATATACAGGGTCAGTTAATACCATACTATATACTGGGTCAGTTAATACCATACTATATACAGGGTCAGTTAATACCATACTATATACAGGGTCAGTTAATACCATACTATATACAGGGTCAGTTAATACCATACTATATACAGGGATAGTTAATACCATACTATATACAGGGTCAGTTAGTACCATACTATATACAGGGTCAGTTAATACCCTAATATACAGGGTCAGTTAGTACCATACTATATACAGGGTCAGTTAGTACCATACTATATACAGGGTCAGTTAATACCATACTATATACTGGGTCAGTTAATACCATACTATATACAGGGTCAGTTAATACCATACTATATACAGGGTCAGTTAATACCATACTATATACAGGGTCAGTTAGTACCATATTATATACAGGGTCAGTTAGTACCATACTATATACAGGGTCAGTTAGTACCATACTATATACAGGGTCAGTTAATACCATACTATATACAGGGTCAGTTAATACCATACTATATACAGGGTCAGTTAATACCATACTATATACTGGGTCAGTTAATACCATACTATATACAGGGTCAGTTAATACCATACTATATACAGGGTCAGTTAATACCATACTATATACACAGTTAATACCATACTATATACAGGGTCAGTTAATACCATACTATATACAGGGTCAGTTAATACCATACTATATACAGGGTCAGTTAATACCATACTATATACAGGGTCAGTTAGTACCATACTATATACAGGGTCAGTTAATACAATACTATATACAGGGTCAGTTAATACCATACTATATACAGGGTCAGTTAATACCATACTATATACAGGGTCAGTTAGTACCATACTATATACAGGGTCAGTTAATACAATACTATATACAGGGTCAGTTAATACCATACTATATACAGGGTCAGTTAGTACCATACTATATACAGGGTCAGTTAATACCATACTATATACTGGGTCAGTTAATACCATACTATATACAAGGTCAGTTAATACCATACTATATACAGGGTCAGTTAATACTATACTATATGTATATGTATAGGGGGAAGGAGACAGGGATACTGGAGTGATGGAGGTAGATATGTATAGGGGTAAGGGGACAGGGATACTGGAGTGATGGAGGTAGATATGTATAGGGTCAGGGATTGGAATTGAGGTAGATACTATAGGGGTAAGGGGACAGGGTCAGTTAATAGATATGTATATACAGGGATAGTGGAGTGATGGAGGTAGATATGTATAGGGGTAAGGGACAGGGATACAGTGATAGGTACCATATGTATATACAGGGATACTGGTGTGATGGAGGTAGATATGTATAGGGGGAAGGAGACAGGGTCAGTTAGGTACCATACTATAGGGGTACAGGGGACAGGGTTAATGGGACCATACTATATACAGGTACAGTTAATACCATACTATATACAGGGATTCAGATTATAGGGGTAAGGGGACAGGGATACATGGAGGTACTATATAAGGGGACAGGTGATCAGATTAAGGGACAGGGATACTATATGGACAGGTATCAGTTAATACCATATAGGGGAATAGACAGGGATACTGGAGTGATGGAGGTAGATATAAAGGGGGAAGGAATAGGGATACTAGTGATGGAGGTCAGATATGTATAATACAGGGATACTGGTGTGATGGACTATATGTACAGGGTCAGTTAACAGGGATACTATATGGAGGTAGGTATCAGGGATACTGGTTAATAGATATGTATAGGGTAAGGGACAGGGATACTGGTGTGATGGAGGTAGATATGTATATACAGGGACAGGGATACTACTATAGAGGTAGATATGTATAGGGGTAAGGGGACAGGGATACTGGTGTGATGGAGGTAGATATGTATAGGGGTAAGGGGACAGGGATACTGGAGTGATGGAGGTATATATGTATAGGGGGAAGGAGACAGGGATACTGGAGTGATGGAGGTAGATATGTATAGGGGGAAGGAGAAAGGGATACTGGAGTGATGGAGGTAGATATGTATAGGGGGAAGGAGACAGGGATACTGGAGTGATGGAGGTAGATATGTATAGGGGGAAGGAGAAAGGGATACTGGAGTGATGTAGGTAGATATGTATAGGGGTAAGGAGACAGGGATACTGGAGTGATGGAGGTAGATATGGAGGGTAAGGAGAAAGGGATACTGTGATGGAGGTAGATATGGAAGGAGACAGGGATACTGGAGTGATGGAGGTAGATATGTATAGGGGGAAGGAGAAAGGGATACTGGAGTGATGGAGGTAGATATGTATAGGGGTAAGGGGACAGGGATACTGGAGTGATGGAGGTAGATATGTATAGGGGGAAGGAGAAAGGGATACTGGAGTGATGGAGGTAGATATGTATAGGGGGAAGGAGAAAGGGATACTGGAGTGATGGAGGTAGATATGTATAGGGGGAAGGAGAAAGGGATACTGGAGTGATGGAGGTAGATATGTATAGGGGTAAGGAGACAGGGATACTGGAGTGATGGAGGTAGATATGTATAGGGGTAAGGAGAAAGGGATACTGGAGTGATGGAGGTAGATATGTATAGGGGGAAGGAGACAGGGATACTGGAGTGATGGAGGTAGATATGTATAGGGGGAAGGAGAAAGGGATACTGGAGTGATGGAGGTAGATATGTATAGGGGTAAGGGGACAGGGATACTGGAGTGATGGAGGTAGATATGTATAGGGGGAAGGAGAAAGGGATACTGGAGTGATGGAGGTAGATATGTATAGGGGGAAGGAGACAGGGATACTGGAGTGATGGAGGTAGATATGTATAGGGGGAAGGAGACAGGGATACTGGAGTGATGGAGGTAGATATGTATAGGGGGAAGGAGACAGGGATACTGGAGTGATGGAGGTAGATATGTATAGGGGAAGGAGACAGGGATACTGGAGTGATGGAGGTAGATATGTATAGGGGAAGGAGACAGGGATACTGGAGTGATGGAGGTAGATATGTATAGGGGGAAGGAGACAGGGATACTGGAGTGATGGAGGTAGATATGTATAGGGGAAGGAGACAGGGATACTGGAGTGATGGAGGTAGATATGTATAGGGGGAAGGAGACAGGGATACTGGAGTGATGGAGGTAGATATGTATAGGGGGAAGGAGACAGGGATACTGGAGTGATGGAGGTAGATATGTATAGGGGGAAGGAGACAGGGATACTGGAGTGATGGAGGTAGATATGTATAGGGGGAAGGAGACAGGGATACTGGAGTGATAGGTAGATATGTATAGGGGTAAGGGGACAGGGATACTGGTGTGATGGAGGTAGATATGTATAGGGGTAAGGGGACAGGGATAGTGGAGTGATGGAGGTAGATATGTATAGGGGGAAGGGGACAGGGATAGTGGAGTGATGGAGGTAGATATGTATAGGGTTTACTTTTTTATTAACCTTTATTTAACAAGGCAAGTCAGTTATTAACTAATTCTTATTTACAATGACGGCCTACCCCGGCCAAACCCAATGACAGCCTACCCCGGCCATACCCAATGACAGCCTACCCCGGCCATACCCAATGACGGCCTACCCCGGCCATACCCAATGACGGCCTACCCCGGCCATACCCAATGACAGCCTACCCCGGCCATACCCAATGACAGCCTACCCCGGCCATACCCAATGACAGCCTACCCCGGCCATACCCAATGACAGCCTACCCGGCCATACCCAATGACAGCCTACCCCGGCCAAACCCAATGACGGCCTACCCCGGCCATACCCAATGACGGCCTACCCCGGCCAAACCCAATGACGGCCTACACCCGGCCAAACCCAATGACAGCCTACCCCGGCCCAAACCCAATGACAACCTACCCCGACCCAAACCCAATGACGGCCTACCCCGGCCAAACCCAATGACAGCCTACCCCGACCCAAACCCGGACGACGCTGAGCCAATTGTGCAC
Organism: Oncorhynchus keta; assembly: GCF_023373465.1. Lineage (NCBI taxonomy): Eukaryota > Metazoa > Chordata > Actinopteri > Salmoniformes > Salmonidae > Oncorhynchus > Oncorhynchus keta. Next base: position 82,303,055 of record NC_068424.1, read on the forward strand.
CGCCCTATGGAACTCTCAATCACGGCCGGTTGTGATACAGCCTGGATTCGAACCAGGGACTGTAAAGACGCCTCTTGCACTGAGATGCAGTACCTCAGAACGCTGTGCCACTCGGGAGTCAGGTGAATATACATCAGGTTAAAGAGGGTAGCAGCAGCCTGTATATGTGTGTATGTGTGTGTGTGTGTGTGTGTGTGTGTTGTGTGCGCGGGCGTGTGTGTGTGTGTGTGTGTGTTGGAGTGACAGTGGCTGTGAGTGTGTAGGGCCCTGTGATTGTTTAGGGTCCTGTCAGTGTGTAAGCTCCTGTTAGTGTGTAGGGCCCTGTGAGTGTGTAGGGTCCTGTCAGTGTGTAGGGTCCTGTGAGTGTGTAGGGTCCTGTCAGTGTTTAAGCTCCTGTCAGTGTGTAGGGTCCTGTGAGTGTTTAAGCTCCTGTTAGTGTGTAGGGCCCTGTGAGTGTGTAGGGCCCAGTCAGTGTGTAGGGCCCTGTGAGTGTGTAGGGTCCTGTCAGTGTTTAAGCTCCTGTCAGTGTGTAGGGTCCTGTGAGTGTGTAGGGTCCTGTGAGTGTTTAAGCTCCTGTCAGTGTGTAGGGCCCTGTGAGTGTGTAGGGTCCTGTCAGTGTGTAGGGCCCAGTCAGTGTGTAGGGTCCTGTGAGTGTGTAGGGCCCAGTCAGTGTGTAGGGCCCAGTCAGTGTGTAGGGCCCTGTGAGTGTGTAGGGTCCTGTGAGTGTGTAGGGTCCTGTCAGTGTGTAGGGCCCAGTCAGTGTGTTGGGCCCAGTCAGTGTGTAGGGTCCTGTGAGTCTGTAGGGTCCTGTCAGTGTGTAGGGCCCAGTCAGTGTGTAGGGCCCAGTCAGTGTGTAGGGCCCAGTCAGTGTGTTGGGCCCAGTCAGTGTGTAGGGTCCTGTCAGTGTGCATCGAGACAATGCAAAATTCTCAAATATAAGGTCAGTAATGATTCAAGGTAAACTTGGTCCGGCTAATTATTTCATTAGCTATTTATCTGTCTTATTGCTTGAGGATAGAAACTGTTCCAGAGCCTGTTGGTGTCAGTTTTGATGCACCGGAACCGCCTGCCATCAAGAAGCAGGGAGAATTGTTTATGGCTGGTTGGCGTCTTTAATGATTTTCCCGTGCCTTCGTACCACATCGCCTGATTTAGAGGTTCTGGATGGCAGGAAGCTTGGCTCCGGCGATGTACTGGGCCGTCCTCACAGCCCTCTGTGGCTACAAAATTATTGTTTTTGACCAAGTGCGCATGCGCCAAATCCAACTCTTCAGCACCTCCAATAAAATCACTCATTACTGCCATGGACAGGTCGGCTGGTTCAGCAGCAGGACATGTCGGCTGGTCCAGCTGCAGGACAGGTCGGCTGGTCCAGCAGCAGGACAGGTGGGCTGGTTCAGCAGCAGGACAGGTGGGCTGGTTCAGCAGCAGGACAGGTCGGCTGGTTCAGCAGCAGGACAGGTCGGCTGGCCCAGCTGCAGGACAGGTCGGCTGGTCCAGCAGCAGGACAGGTCGGCTGGTCCAGCAGCAGGACAGGTGGGCTGGTTCAGCAGCAGGACAGGTCGGCTGGTTCAGCAGAAGGACAGGTCGGCTGGTCCAGCAGCAGGACAGGTCGGCTGGTTCAGTGTGCTTTAGCACACTCTGCTAACCCTGATGTCCTTGCCGTGTCTGAATCCTGGCTCAGGAAGGCCACCAAAAATTCTGAGATTTCCATACCGAACTATAACATTTTCCGTCAAGATAGAACTGCCAAAGGGGGAGGAGTTGCAGTCTACTGCAGAGATAGCCTGCAAATTAATGTCATACTTTCCAGGTCCATACCCAAACAGTTCGAACTACTAATTTTAAAAATGACTCTCTCCAGAAATAAGTCTCTCACTGTTGCCGCCTGCTACCGACCCCCCTCAGCTCCCAGCTGTGCCCTGGACACCATTTGTGAATTGTTTGCCCCCCATCTAGCTTCAGAGTTCGTTCTGTTAGGTGACCTTAACTGGGATATGCTTAACACCCCGGCAGTCCTACAATCTAAGCTAGATGCTCTCAATCTCACACAAATCATCAAGGAACCCACCAGGTACAACCCTAAATCTGTAATCAAGGGCACCCTCATAGACGTCATCCTGACCAACTGGCCCTCCAAATACACCTCCGCTGCCTTCAACCAGGGTCTCAGCGATCACTGCCTTATTGCCTGCATCCGCTACGGATCCGCAGTCAAACGACCACCCCTCATCACTGTCAAACGCTCCCTAAAACACTTCTGTGAGCAGGCCTTTCTAATCGACCTGGCCCGGCATCCTGGAAGGACATTGACCTCATCCCGTCAGTTGAGGATGCCTGGTCATTCTTTAAAAGTAACTTCCTCACCATTTTAGATAAGCATGCTCCGTTCAAAAAATGCAGAACTAAGAACAGATATAGCCCTTGGTTCACTCCAGACCTGACTGCCCTCGACCAGCACAAAAACATCCTGTGGCGGACTGCAGTAACATCGAATAGTCCCCGCGATATGCAACTGTTCGGGGAAGTCAGGAACCAATACACGCAGTCAGTCAGGTAAGAAAAGGTCGGCTTCTTCAGGCAGAAATTTGCATCCTGTAGCTCTAACTCCAAAAAGTTCTGGGACACTGTGAAGTCCATGGAGAACAAGAGCACCTCCTCCCAGCTGCCCACTGCACTGAGGCTAGGTAACACGGTCACCACCGACAAATCCATGATTATCGAAAACTTAAACAAGCATTTCTCAACGGCTGGCCATGCCTTCCTCCTGGCTACTCCAACCTCGGCCAACAGCTCCGCCCCCCCCCCCCGCAGCCACTCGCCCAAGCCTCTCCAGGTTCTCCTTTACCCAAATCCAGATAGCAGATGTTCTGAAAGAGCTGCAAAACCTGGACCCGTACAAATCAGCTGGTCTTGACAATCTGGACCCCCTATTTCTGAAACCACCCGCCTCCATTGTCGCAACCCCTATTACCAGCCTGTTCAACCTCTCTTTCATATCGTCTGAGATCCCCAAGGATTGGAAAGCTGCCGCAGTCATCCCCCTCTTCAAAGGGGGAGACACCCTGGACCCAAACTGTTACATACCTATATCCATCCTGCCCTGCCTATCTAAGGTCTTCGAAAGCCAAGTCAACAAACAGGTCACTGACCATCTCGAATCCCACCGTACCTTCTCCGCTGTGCAATCTGGTTTCAGAGCCGGTCACGGGTGCACCTCAGCCACGCTCAAGGTACTAAACGATATCATAACCGCCATCGATAAAAGACAGTTCTGTGCAGCCGTCTTCATCGACCTTGCCAAGGCATTCGACTCTGTCAATCACCATATTCTTATCGTCAGACTCAGTAGCCTCGGTTTTTCGGATGACTGCCTTGCCTGGTTCACCAACTACTTTGCAGACAGAGTTCAGTGTGTCAAATCGGAGGGCATGCTGTCCGGTCCTCTGGCAGTCTCTATGGGGGTGCCACAGGGTTCAATTCTCGGGCTGACTCTTTTCTCTGTATATATCAATGATGTTGCTCTTGCTGCGGGCGATTCCCTGATCCACCTCTACGCAGACGACACCATTCTGTATACTTCCGGCCCGTCCTTGGACACTGTGCAATCTAACCTCCAAACGAGCTTCAATGCCATACAACACTCCTTCCGTGGCCTCCAACTGCTCTTAAACGCTAGTAAAACCAAATGCATGCTTTTCACCCGATCGCCCAATTCTCCTTCCAGACTCATATCAAAATCTCCAATCTAAAATCAAATCTAGAGTCAGCTTTCTATTCCGCAACAAAGCCTCCTTCACTCACGCCGCCAAACTTACCCTAGTAAAACTGACTATCCTACCGATCCTCGACTTCGGCGATGTCATCTACAAAATGGCTTCCAATACTCTACTCAGCAAACTGGATGCAGTTTATCACAGTGCCATGCGTTTTGTTACTAAAGCACCTTATACCACCCACCACTGTGACCTGTATGCTCTAGTCGGCTGGCCCTCGCTACATATTCGTCGCCAGACCCACTGGCTCCAGGTCATCTACAAGTCCATGTTAGGTAAAGCTCCGCCTTATCTCAGTTCACTGGTCACGATGGCAACACCCATCCGTAGCACGCGCTCCAGCAGGTGTATCTCACTGATCATCCCTAAAGCCAACACCTCATTTGGCCGCCTTTCCTTCCAGTTCTCTGATGCCTGTGACTGGAACGAACTGCAAAAATCGCTGAAGTTGGAGACTTTTATCTCCCTCACCAACTTCAAACATCAGCTATCCGAGCAGCTAACCGATCACTGCAGCTATACATAGTCTATCGGTAAATAGCCCACCCAATTTGACCTACCTCATCCCCATACTGTTTATATTTATTTACTTTTCTGCTCTTTTGCACACCAATATCTCTACCTGTACATGACCATCTGATCATTTATCACTCCAGTGTTAATCTGCAAAATTGTAATTATTCGCCTACCTCCTCATGCCTTTTGCACTCAATGTATATAGACTCTCTCTTTTTTTTCTTTTTTTTCTACTGTGTTATTGACTTGTTAATTGTTTACACCATGTGTAACTCTGTGTTGTCTGTTCACACTGATATGCATTATCTTGGCCAGGTCGCAGTTGTAAATGAGAACTTGTTCTCAACTAGCCTACCTGGTTAAAAAAAGGTGACATTTTTTTTTATTTATTTTTTAAATGGACTATAATAATATTTAATGTCAGTAGATTTAGTGGTCATGTTTTTACAGAGATGGTCTATTTCTAGATAGATTATTATTATTATTCCGTGTATTTTAATTAACTATGTTCCTGCTATAGCAGGAGATCCTGAAGAGGTGGATTTGGCTCATTGCCCACTTAGTCAAAAATAATACTTCGATTATTTCCAGACAAGACATTTTTTTGAACATCCATTCTTTGATAAGTACAAACTTGTTTTGACAGTATTAATGCTTTGAAAAGCTGGCAATTGGTCCTGGGCTTAAAGGAGAATCCCAATATCCAACATCTGCCGCGTGCCAAGATTTTGGTACACAGAAAGAGCAACTGTTGCTACAGGAACAGCTCATGGGGAATTGAATAAAACCCAATAAACAACTTAGCCTCATTTTTGGTGGCCCGTGTTTACAGTGTAGATGTGCCTCGCTTGGCAAACACTCTCTCATCCAGAGACGAAGCAACAGAACAGCAGCCTATGGGGAGCAGAACAACAGTACACTTCAAAAGTACATTCAGTTGTGGGAGTAACAATATTGTTTACAACTCCACAGGAGTTTAATTAAAAATGAATCGCTGATGTTGGAAGTGTGTGTGTTTGTGTAAGTGTGAGTGTGTGTGTTGTGTTGTTCATTGTGCTGTAGAGCAGTGTACTGTACATTCTGATGGGAATTGTTCTTCCCATTACAAAGCTAATACATGTTTTCTCTCTCCACAGCTTTGTAGGGAATGACTCTCTCCACAGCTTTGTAGGGAATGACTCTCTCTCTCCACAGCTTTGTAGGGAATGACTCTCTCTCTCCACAGCTTTGAAGGGAATGACTCTCTCTCTCCACAGCTTTGTAGGGAATGACTCTCTCTCTCCACAGCTTTGAAGGGAATGACTCTCTCTCTCCACAGCTTTGTAGGGAATGACTCTCTCTCTCCACAGCTTTGTAGGGAATGATTCTCTCCACAGCTTTGAAGGGAATGACTCTCTCTCTCTCCACAGCTTTGTAGGGAATGACTCTCTCTCTCTCCACAGCTTTGTAGGGAATGACTCTCTCTCTCCACAGCTTTGTAGGGAATGACTCTCTCCACAGCTTTGTAGGGAATGACTCTCTCTCTCCACAGCTTTGTAGGGAATGACTCTCTCTCCACAGCTTTGTAGGGAATGACTCTCTCTCCACAGCTTTGAAGGGAATGACTCTCTCTCTCTCCACAGCTTTGTAGGGAATGACTCTCTCTCTCCACAGCTTTGTAGGGAATGACTCTCTCTCTCCACAGCTTTGAAGGGAATGACTCTCTCTCTCCACAGCTTTGTAGGGAATGACTCTCTCCACAGCTTTGAAGGGAATGACTCTCTCTCTCCACAGCTTTGTAGGGAATGACTCTCTCTCTCCACAGCTTTGAAGGGAATGACTCTCTCTCTCCACAGCTTTGTAGGGAATGACTCTCTCTCTCCACAGCTTTGTAGGGAATGACTCTCTCTCTCCACAGCTTTGAAGGGAATGACTCTCTCTCTCCACAGCTTTGTAGGGAATGACTATCTCTCTCCACAGCTTTTAATGAAAATGTCTTCATCTCAAATTGTACGCTGTTCATTACTTTAGACGAGAGGCTCAGTAGCGCACTATATAGGGAACATTATGCTATTCGAGACGCAGAACAAGTGAAATGTCCCAGTGCTCAGACTATCCATGCTGAGATAGAGGTTGAACCATCCCATGCTGAGATAGAGGTTGAACCATCCCATGCTGAGATAGAGGTTGAACCATCCCATGCTGAGAGAGAGGGGGGATCATCCCATGCTGAGAGAGAGGGGGAATCATCCCATGCTGAGATAGAGGTTGAATCATCCCATGCTGAGATAGAGGTTGAACCATCCCATGCTGAGAGAGAGGGGGGATCATCCCATGCTGAGAGAGAGGAGGAATCATCCCATGCTGAGAGAGAGGTTGAACCATCCCATGCTGAGATAGAGGTTGAACCATCCCATGCTGAGAGAGAGGTTGAACCATCCCATGCTGAGATAGAGGTTGAACCATCCCATGCTGAGAGAGAGGGGGGATCATCCCATGCTGAGAGAGAGGAGGAATCATCCCATGCTGAGATAGAGGTTGAACCATCCCATGCTGAGAGAGAGGGGGGATCATCCCATGCTGAGATAGAGGTTGAACCATCCCATGCTGAGATAGAGGTTGAACCATCCCATGCTGAGAGAGAGGTTGAACCATCCCATGCTGAGAGAGAGGTTGAACCATCCCATGCTGAGATAGAGGTTGAACCATCCCATGCTGAGATAGAGGTTGAACCATCCCATGCTGAGAGAGAGGTTGAACCATCCCATGCTGAGATAGAGGTTGAACCATCCCATGCTGAGATAGAGGTTGAACCATCCCATGCTGAGAGAGAGGGGGGATCATCCCATGCTGAGAGAGAGGGGGGATCATCCCATGCTGAGAGAGAGAGGGGGGATCATCCCATGCTGAGATAGAGGTTGAACCATCCCATGCTGAGAGAGAGGGGGATCATCCCATGCTGAGAGAGAGGGGGATCATCCCATGCTGAGAGAGAGGGGGAATCATCCCATGCTGAGAGAGAGGAGGAATCATCCCATGCTGAGAGAGAGGGGGAATCATCCCATGCTGAGAGAGAGGAGGAATCATCCCATGCTGAGAGAGAGGGGGGATCATCCCATGCTGAGAGAGAGGGAACCATCCCATGCTGAGAGAGAGGGGGATCATCCCATGCTGAGAGAGAGGGAACCATCCCATGCTGAGAGAGAGGGGGAATCATCCCATGCTGAGAGAGAGGAGGAATCATCCCATGCTGAGAGAGAGGGGGGATCATCCCATGCTGAGAGAGAGGGGGAATCATCCCATGCTGAGAGAGAGGGGGAATCATCCCATGCTGAGAGAGGAGGAATCATCCCATGCTGAGAGAGAGGGGGAATCATCCCATGCGGAGAGAGAGGAGGAATCATCCCATGCTGAGAGAGAGGGGGGATCATCCCATGCTGAGAGAGAGAGGGAACCATCCCATGCTGAGAGAGAGGGGGATCATCCCATGCTGAGAGAGAGAGGGAACCATCCCATGCTGAGAGAGAGGGGGAATCATCCCATGCTGAGAGAGAGGGGGAATCATCCCATGCTGAGAGAGAGAGGGAATCATCCCATGCTGAGAGAGAGGGGGAATCATCCCATGCTGAGAGAGAGGGGGAATCATCCCATGCTGAGAGAGAGGGGGATCATCCCATGCTGAGAGAGAGGGGGAATCATCCCATGCTGAGAGAGAGGAGGAATCATCCCATGCTGAGAGAGAGAGGGAACCATCCCATGCTGAGAGAGAGGAGGAATCATCCCATGCTGAGAGAGAGGAGGAATCATCCCATGCTGAGAGAGAGGGGGAATCATCCCATGCTGAGAGAGAGAGGGAACCATCCCATGCTGAGAGAGAGGAGGAATCATCCCATGCTGAGAGAGAGGGGGATCATCCCATGCTGAGAGAGAGGGGGAATCATCCCATGCTGAGAGAGAGGGGAACCATCCCATGCTGAGAGAGAGGAGGAATCATCCCATGCTGAGAGAGAGGAGGAATCATCCCATGCTGAGAGAGAGGGGGAATCATCCCATGCTGAGAGAGAGGGGGGATCATCCCATGCTGAGAGAGAGGGGGAATCATCCCATGCTGAGAGAGAGGGGGATCATCCCATGCTGAGAGAGAGAGGGAACCATCCCATGCTGAGAGAGAGGGGGAATCATCCCATGCTGAGAGAGAGGGCGAATCATCCCATGCTGAGAGAGAGGGGGAATCATCCCATGCTGAGAGAGAGGAGGAATCATCCCATGCTGAGAGAGAGGGGGTACCAGCTGGGTAAGAATAGGATGTCCCAGTGTCTATTTTGTATTATTTAAAGATTTTATTATGCTGCTTCGGATCCAACTAAGGCATCCATGGGAAGAGCCCCTATTCCTTGTATAGTGCGCTGCTGCCAGGGTCCATAGGCAACACACAAGGCTCTGGTCAAAAGTAATACACTATATAGTGAATAAGGACCCATTTGGGATGCTAGCTGAGTTTATCAACGAGGCAGGGATATAACGAAGGAGGGGAGATAACGAGGGAGAGGAGATAACGGGGGAGGGGAGATAATGAGGGAGAGGCTATAACGAGGGAGGGGTGTAACAAGGGAGGGGAGATAACGAGGGAGGGGTATAACGAAAGAGGGGAGATAACGAGGGAGAGGATATAACGGGGGAGGGGAGATAATGAGGGAGAGGCTATAACGAGGGAGGGGGGAAAACGAGGCAGGGAAGATAACGAGGGAGGGGTGATAATGAGGGAGAGGATATAACGAGGGAGGAGGGGAGGGAGGGACTATAAAGAGGGAGGGGGATAAAGGAGGGAGGGGCTATAACGAGGGAGGGGAGATAACGAGGGAGAGGATATAATGAGGAGGGGGGGAAACGAGGGAGGGGGGATAACGAAGGAGGGGTAATAACGAGGGAGGTGGAATAACGAGGGAGAGGATATAACGAGGGAGAGGCTATAACGAGGGAGTGGTATAACGAGGGAGGATAACGAGGGAGGATAACAAGGGAGAGGATAGAACGAGGGAGGCGTATAACGAGGGAGGGAGGATAATGAGGGAGGGGGGATAACGAGGGAGGGGAAGAACGAGTGAGGAAGCATAACGAGGGAGAGGTTATAACGAGGGAGGGAAGATAATGAGGGAGGGGTTAACGAGGGAGGGGCGTTCTGGCCGTCATTAACGGACACCGAATCATTAGAAGTACGCAGACATTCTATTCACTACCCTCCCCTAATCACTGAGAATAATTACACAGATAATAATGCAATCTGCGAAATTAAACTAAAAAGGGCTTATCTTGGAAAGCAGGAAGCGTTTTAATGAAATTATGAATTAGTAGAAAAAAAAAAAAAAACAAGATTAGGGTTTATAAGAATGGTACATCAACGTCAGGGTTTATCCTCAGCGTGTCTTGGGGATATTTGTTATTGTGACCTGAAACATGCGTCCCAAATGTCACCCTGTTTTGTATTAAAGTGCACTACTTTTAACCAGAGGCCTATGGTCAAAAGTTGTGCACGATATAGGGCACAGGATGCCATTTGGGACACAAGCATTGTCTCAGACGTCTGGGTCCTGGAGGAAGCTACAGAAATCAGATTATCTCCCAGTCCTTGACATGGTGATTAAAACCTCTAAATTAACCTCAGTAATTATGTTTTCTTAACGACGAGATGAGACACCTGCTCACTGGTACGGTGGCAGGGCCTGATTCCATAGTTACTCTACTGAATGAGTCTTTTGTCTCTGTCTCTGTCTCTGTCTCTGTCTCTGTCTCTGTCTCTGTCTCTCTCTCTCTCTCTCTCTCTCTCTCTCTCTCTCTCTCTCTCTCTCTCTCTCTGTCTCTGTCTCTGTCTCTCTCCCTCTGTGTCTCTGTCTCTCTCTCTCTGTGTCTCTGTCTCTCTCTCTCTGTGTGTCTCTGTCTCTCTCTCTCTCTCTGTGTGTCTCTGTCTCTCTCTCTCTCTCTCTCTCTCTCTCTCTCTCTCTCTCTCTCTCTCTCTCTCTCTCTCTCTCTCTCTCTCTCTCTCTCTCTCTGTGTCTCTGTCTCTCTGTGTCTCTGTGTCTCTGTGTCTCTGTCTCTCTCTCTGTCTGTCTCTCTCTCTGTCTCTCTCTCTGTCTCTGTCTCTGTCTCTGTCTCTGTCTCTGTCTCTCTCTTTCTCTCTATCTCTCTCTCTCTCTCTCTCTCTGTCTCTCTGTCTGTCTCTCTGTCTCTTTCTGTCTCTCTCTCTGTCTCTGTCTCTGTCTCTCTGTCTCTCTCTCTGTCTGTCTCTTTCTCTGTCTGTCTCTCTGTCTGTCTGTCTCTCTGTCTGTCTCTCTCTCTAGCTCTCTCTCTCTCTCTTTCTCTCTCTGTATCTCTCTCTGTCTGTCTGTCTGTCTCTCTCTCTCTCTGTCTCTCTGTCTCTCTGTCTCTCTCAATTAAATTCAAGGGGCTTTATTGACATGGGAAACATGTGTTAACATTGCCAAAGCAAGTGTGCTGCTCTATCTCTCTCTCACTCTCACTAAATATATATATATATATATATATATATATATATATATACAATGGGGCAAAACAAGTATTTAGTCAGCAGTTGTGCAAGTTCTCCAACTTAAAAAGATGAGAGAGGCCTGTAATTTTCATCATATGTACACTTCAACTATGACAGACAAAATTAGAAAAAAAATCCAGAAAATCACATTGTAGGATTTGTTATGAATTTATTTGCAAATTATGGTGGAAAATAAGTATTTGGTCAATAACAAAAGTTTATCTCAATACTTTGTTATATACCTTTTGTTGGCAATGCCAGAGGTCAAACTGTAAGTCTTCACAAGGTTTTGACACACTGTTGCTGGTATTTTGGCCCATTCATCCATGCAGATCTCCTCTAGAGCAGTGATGTTTTGGGGCTGTTGCTGGGCAACACGGACTTTCAATTCCCTCCAAAGATTTTCTAAGGGATTGAGATCTGGAGACTGGCTAGGCCACTCCAGGACCTTGAAATGCTTCTTATGAAGCCACTCCTTCGTTGCCCGGGCGGTGTGTTTGGGATCATTGTCATGCTGAAAGACCCAACCACATTTCATCTTCAATGCCCTTGCTGATGGAAGGAGGTTTTCACTTAAAATCTCACGATACATGGCCCCATTCATTCTTTCCTTCACACGGATCAGTCATCCTGGTACCTTTGCAGAAAAACAGCCCCAAAGCATGATGTTTCCACCCCCATGCTTCCCGGTAGGTATGGTGTTCTTTGGATGCTACTCAGCATTCTTTGTCCTCCAAACACGACGAGTTGAGTTTTTACCAAAAAGTTATATTTTGGTTTCATCTAACCATATGACACTCTGCCAATCTTCTTCTGGATCATCCAAATGCTCTCTATCAAACGTCATATGGGCCTGGACATGTACTGGCTTAAGCAGGGGGACACGTCTGTCACTGCAGGATTTGAGTCCCTGGCGGCGTAGTGTGTTACTGATGGTAGGCTTTGTTACTTTGGTCCCAGCTCTCTGCAGTTCTTTCACTAGGTCCCCCCGTGTTTTTCTGGGATTTTTGCTCACTGTTCCTGTGATCATTTTGACCCCACAGGGTGAGATCTTGCGTGGAGCCCCAGATCGAGGCATAGTCTTGTATGTCTTCCATTTCCTAATAATTGCTCCCACAGTTGATTTCTTCAAACCAAGCTGCTTACCTATTGCAGATTCAGTCTTCCCAGCCTGGTGCAGGTCTACAATTTTGTTTCTGGTGTCCTTTGACAGCTCTTTGGTCTGGCCATAGTGGAGTTGGAGTGTGACTGTTTGAGGTTGTGGACAGGTGTCTTTTATACTGATAAGTTCAAACAGGTGCCATTAATACAGGTAACGAGTGGAGGACAGAGGAGCCTCTTAAAGAAGAAGTTACAGGTCTGTGAGAGCCAGAAATCTTGCTTGTTTGTAGGTGACCAAATACTTATTTTCCACCATAATTTGCAAATAAATTCATTTAAAATCCTACAATGTGATATTCTGGAATTTATTTTCTAATTTTGTCTGTCATATGATGAAAATTACAGTTCTCTCTCATCTTTTTAAGTGGGAGAACATGCACAATTGGTGGCTGACTAAATACTCTTTTGCCCACTGTATATACTGTATAAATATATATATATATATACACTAAAGAGGATAAGGTTTTATTACAGAACCTTTGCTGTCTGCTCCATATATTGGAGATTATTATTACTCAATGGAAGAGAGTTCTACGGCTCTCAGGGACTGAGAATGAAGGTCAATATTGGCTAGCCATCAGCCAAGCATGAATGACCTACATATATGCTCTTAAACGCTAGTAAAACCAAATGCATGCTTTTCAACCGTTCGCTGCCTGCATCCGCACGCCTGACCAGCATCACCACCCTGGATGGTTCCAACCTTGAATATGTGGACATCTATAAGTACCTAGGTGTCTGGCTAGACTGTAAACTCTCCTTCCAGACTCATATCAAACATCTCCAATCGAAAATCAAATCAAGAGTCGGCTTTCTATTCCGTAACAAAGCCTCCTTCATTCACGCCGCCAAACTTACCCTAGTACAACTGACTATCCTAACGATCCTCGACTTCGGCGATGTCATCTACAAAATTGCTTCCAACACTCTACTCAGCAAACTGGATGCAGTTTATCACTGTGCCATCCGTTTTGTCACTAAAGCACCTTATACCACCCACCACTGCGCCTTGTACGCTCTCGTCGGCTGGCCCTCGCTACATATTCGTCGCCAGACCCACTGGCTCCAGGTCATCTACAAGTCCATGCTAGGTAAAGCTCCGCCTTATCTCAGTTCACTGGTCACGATGGCAACACCCATCCGTAGCACGCGCTCCAGCAGGTGTATCTCACTGATCATCCCTAAAGCCAACACCTCATTTGGCCGCCTTTCGTTCCAGTTCTCTGCTGCCTGTGACTGGAACGAATTGCAAAAATCACTGAAGTTGGAGACTTTTATCTCCCTCACCAACTTCAAACATCTGCTATCTGAGCAGCTAACCGATCGCTGCAGCTGTACATAGTCTATCGGCAAATAGCCCACCCATTTTTACATACCTCATCCCCATACTGTTTTATTTATTTACTTTTCTGCTCTTTTGCACACCAATATCTCTACCTGTACATGACCATCCGATCATTTATCACTCCAGTGTTAATCTGCAAAATTGTAATTATTCGTCTACATCCTCATGCCTTTTGCACACAATGTATATAGACCACTTTTTTTTCCTATTGTGTTATTGACTTGTTAATTGTTTACTCCATGTGTAACTCTGTGTTGTCTGCTCACACTGCTATGCTTTATCTTGGCCAGGTCACAGTTGCAAATGAGAACTTGTTCTCAACTAGCCGACCTGGCTAATTAAATAAAGGTGAAATAAAAATTTTAAAAAATTAAAAATATCTTGGCTAGCCATCAGCCTAGCATGAATTAACTACATATATCTAGACTAGCCATCAGCCTAGCATGAATGAACTACATATATCTTGTCTAGCCATAAGCCTAGCATGAATGAACTACATATATCTTGGCTAGCCATCAGCCTAGCATGAATGAACTACATATATCTAGGCTAGCCATCAGCCTAGCATGAATTAACTAGATATATCTAGGCTAGGCATCAGCCTAGCATGAATGAACTACATATATCTTGGCTAGCCATCAGCCTAGCATGAATGAACTACATATATCTAGGCTCGCCATCAGCCTAGCATGAATGAACTACATATATCTAGGCTAGCCATCAGCCTAGCATGAACAAACTGCATATATTGTATGTATTGAGACTTCTCAATCGTATTAATGTTCTCATGTCAAATGAATACAAATGGATCACTATTACTTTTAAAGAACACTACTTCTGACCAAGAGCCCTCTGGCTCGACCAAGAGCCCCCTGGTTAGACCAAGAGCCCTCTGGTTAGAACAAGAGCCCTCTGGTTAGACCAAGAGCCCCCTGGTTAGACCAAGAGCCCTCTGGTTAGAACAAGAGCCCTCTGGTTAGACCATGAGCCCCCTGGTTAGACCAAGAGCCCTCTGGTTAGACCAAGAGCCCTCTGGTTAGACCGAGGGCCCTAAAGGCTAGACCAAGGGCCCTCTGGTTAGACCAAGAGCCCTCTGGCTAGACCAAGGGCCCTAAAGGTTAGACCAAGGGCCCTCTGGCTAGACCAAGGGCCCTAAAGGTTAGACCAAGAGCCCTCTGGTTAGAACAAAAGCCCTCTGGTTAGACCAAGAGCCCTCTGGTTAGACTAAGAGCCCCCTGGTTAGAACAAAAGCCCTCTGGTTAGACCAAGAGCCCCCTGGTTAGAACAAGAGCCCTCTGGTTAGAACAAAAGCCCTCTGGCAAGACCAAGAGCCCTCTGGTTAGACCAAGAGCCCTCTGGTTAGACCAAGAGCCCCCTGGTTAGACCAAGAGCCCTCTGGTTAGACCAAGAGCCCCCTGGTTAGACCAAGAGCCCTCTGGTTAGACCAAGAGCCCTCTGGTTAGAACAAGAGCCCTCTGGTTAGAACACGAGCCCTCTGGGTAGACCATGAGCCCCCTGGTTAGACCAAGAGCCCTCTGGTTAGACCAAGAGCCCTCTGGTTAGACCAAGGGCCCTCTGGTTAGACCAAGAGCCCTAAAGGTTAGACCAAGGACCCTCTGGCTAGACCAAGGGCCCTAAAGGTTAGACCAAGGGCCCTCTGGCTGGACCAAGGGCCCTAAAGGTTAGACAAAGAGCCCTCTGGTTAGAACAAAAGCCCTCTGGTTAGACCAAGAGCCCTCTGGTTAGACCAAGAGCCCCCTGGTTAGAACAAAAGCCCTCTGGTTAGACCAAGAGCCCCCTGGTTAGAACAAGAGCCCTCTTGTTAGAACAAAAGCCCTCTGGGTAGACCAAGAGCCCTCTGGTTAGACCAAGAGCCCTCTGGTTAGACCAAGAGCCCCCTGGTTAGACCAAGAGCACTCTGGTTAGACCAAGAGCCCTCTGGTTAGACCAAGAGCCCTCTGGTTAGACCAAGAGCCCTCTGGTTAGAACAAGAGCCCTCTGGTTAGACCATGAGCCACCTGGTTAGACCAAGAGCCCTCTGGTTAGACCAAAAGCCCTCTGGTTAGACCAAGCTCCCTAAAGGTTAGACCAAGGGCCCTCTGGTTAGACCAAGAGCCCTCTGGCTAGACCAAGGGCCCTAAAGGTTAGACCAAGGGCCCTCTGGATAGACCAAGGGCCCTAAAGGTTAGACCAAGGGCCCTCTGGTTAGAACAAAAGCCCGCTGGTTAGACCAAGAGCCCTCTGGTTAGACCAAGAGCCCTCTGGTTAGACCAAGAGCCCTCTGGTTAGACCAAGAGCCCTCTGGTTAGACCAAGAGCCCCTGTTTAGACCAAGAGCCCTCTGGTTAGAACAAGAGCACTCTGGTTAGACCAAGAGCCCTCTGGTTAGAACAAAAGCCCTCTGGTTAGACCAAGAGCCCTCTGGTTAGACCAAAAGCCCTCTGGTTAGACCAAGAGCCCTCCGGCTAGACCAAGAGCCCCCTGGTTAGAACAAAAGCCCTCTGGTTAGACCAAGAGCCCTCTGGTTAGACCAAGAGCCCTCTGGTTAAACCAAGAGCCCTCTGGTTAGACCAAAAGCCCTCTGGTTAGACCAAGAGCCCTCTGGTTAGACCAAGAGCCCTCTGGTTAGAACAAAAGCCCTCTGGTTAGACCAAGAGCCCTCTGGTTAGACCAAAAGCCCTCTGGTTAGACCAAGAGCCCTCCGGCTAGACCAAGAGCCCCCTGATTAGAACAAAAGCCCTCTGGTTAGACCAAGAGCCCTCTGGTTAGACCAAGAGCCCTCTGGTTAGAACAAAAGCCCTCTGGTTAGACCAAGCGCCCTCTGGCTAGAGCAAGGGCCCTAAAGGTTAGACCAAGAGCACTCTTGTTCGACCAAAACCTCTCTGGTTAGACCAAGAGCCATCTGGTTAGATCAAGGGCCTTAAAGGTTAGACCAAGAGCCCTCTGGTTAGACCAAGAGCCCTCTGGTTAGACCAAGAGCACTCTGGTTCGACCAAAACCTATCTGGTTAGAACAAATGCCATCTGGTTAGAACAAGAGCCCTCTGGTTAGAACAAGAGCCCTCTGGTTAGAACAAGAGCCCTCTGGTTAGAACAAAAGCCCTCTGGTTAGAACAAAAGCCCTCTGGTTAGAACAAAAGCCCTCTGGTTAGACCAAGAGCCCTCTGGCTAGACCAAGGGCCCTAAAGGTTAGACCAAGAGCCTTCTGATTAGACCAAGAGCACTCTGGTTCGACCAAGAGCCCTCTGGTTAGAACAAGAGCCCTCTGGTCAGACCAAGAGCCCTCTGGTTAGATCAAGAGCCCTCTGGTTAGACCAAGAGCCATCTGGTTAGATCAAGGGCATTAAAGGTTAGACCAAGAGCCCTCTGGTTAGACCAAGAGCCCTCTGGTTAGACCAAGAGCACTCTGGTTAGACCAAGAGCACTCTGGTTAGACCAAAAGCCATCTGGTTAGAACAAATGCCCTCTGGTTAGAACAAGAGCCCTCTGGTTAGAACAAGAGCCCTCTGGTTAGACCAAGAGCCCTCTGGTTAGACCAAGAGCACTCTGGTTCGACCAAAAACTCTCTGGTTAGACCAAGAGCCCTCTGGTTAGAACAAGAGCTCTCTGGTTAGAACAACTGCCCTCTGGTTAGAACAAGAGCCCTCTGGTTAGACCAAGAGCCTTCTGGTTAGACCAAGAGCCCTCTGGTTAGACCAAGAGCCCTCTGGTTAGACCAAGAGCCCTGTGGTTAGACCAAGAGCCCTCTCGTTAGACCAGGAGCCCTCTGGTTAGACCAGGAGCCCTTCAGTTAGACCAAGGGCCCTATGGTTAGACCATGAGCCCTCTGGTTAGACCAAGAGCCCTCTGGTTAGACCAAGAGCCCTCTGGTTAGACCAAGAGCCTTCTGGTTAGACCAAGAGCCCTCTGGTTAGACCAAGAGCCCTCTGGTTAGACCAAGAGCCTTCTGGTTAGACCAAGAGCCCTCTTGTTAGACCAAGAGCCCTCTGGTTAGAACAAGAGCACTCTGGTTAGAACAACTGCCCTCTGGTTAGAACAAGAGCCCTCTGGTTAGACCAAGAGCCCTCTGGTTAGACCAAGAGCACTCTGGTTCGACCAAAAACTCTCTGGTTAGACCAAGAGCCCTCTGGTTAGAACAAGAGCACTCTGGTTAGAACAACTGCCCTCTGGTTAGAACAAGAGCCCTCTGGTTAGACCAAGAGCCTTCTGGTTAGACCAAGAGCCCTCTGGTTAGACCAAGAGCCCTCTGGTTAGACCAAGAGCCCTGTGGTTAGACCAGGAGCCCTCTCAGTTAGACCAAGGGCCCTAAAGGTTAGACCATGAGCCCTCTGGTTAGACCAAGAGCCTTCTGGTTAGACCAAGAGCCCTCTGGTTAGACCAAGAGCCCTCTGGTTAGACCAAGAGCCTTCTGGTTAGACCAAGAGCCCTCTGGTTAGACCAAGAGCCCTCTGGTTAGAACAAGAGCACTCTGGTTAGACCAAGAGCCCTCTGGTTAGACCAAGAGCCCTCTGGTTAGACCAAGAGCACTCTGGTTCGACCAAAAACTCTCTGGTTAGACCAAGAGCCCTCTGGTTAGAACAAGAGCACTCTGGTTAGAACAACTGCCCTCTGGTTAGAACAAGAGCCCTCTGGTTAGACCAAGAGCCTTCTGGTTAGACCAAGAGCCCTCTGGTTAGACCAAGAGCCCTTTGGTTAGACCAAGAGCCCTGTGGTTAGACCAAGAGCCCTCTCGTTAGACCAGGAGCCCTCTGGTTAGACCAGGAGCCCTTCAGTTAGACCAAGGGCCCTAAAGGTTAGACCATGAGCCCTCTGGTTAGACCAAGAGCCCTCTGGTTAGACCAAGAGCCCTCTGGTTAGACCAAGAGCCTTCTGGTTAGACCAAGAGCCCTCTGGTTAGACCAAGAGCCTTCTGGTTAGACCAAGAGCCCTTCTGTTAGACCAAGAGCCCTCTGGTTAGACCAAGAGCCCTCTGGTTAGACCAAGAGCCCTCTGGTTAGAACAAGAAGCCTCTGCTTAGACCAAGAGCCCTCTGGTTTGACCAAGATCCCTGGTCAAATTGAGTTGACTATGTAGGGGCAGAACAGTAACTCAGAGTACCACAACACTGACAGCTCAGAGCACAGTATCAACAGGAAGATATGTCTCTGTTTATTTCCTTCACCCTGCATCTACCCCCCCCCCCCCACACACACACAAACACACACACACACACACACACTGTCTTTCCTCATGACGTACAGTGGCTTCAGTTGGCACGGTAATAACTTTAAATAATCCAAGATTGACTTGTTGGGGGGGAGGGGTGCATTATGCAATGACCTCGAGAAGAATTATTTTGCAAAAAGTGACAGAGAAGACATAAGAATGTGTGTTTGTGAGTGAGTGAGTGAGTGAGTGTGAAAAAGAGGACTAAGAAGGGAAAGGAGACAACCCGCTATGACTCAATGCTTAGTCATGCACTTTATAAGAACTGGGGTAAAGACTTGGTTGTCTCAGACCCTGCTGTACAAACAGAGGCTCCAGCCTAACGATCACCCTGCTGTACAAACAGAGGCTCCAGTCTAACGTTCAGCCAGCTGAAGACACACTATGGAGGCTCCAGTCTAACGTTCAGCCAGCTGAAGACACACTATGGAGGCTCCAGTCTAACGTTCAGCCAGCTGAAGACACACTATGGAGGCTCCAGTCTAACGTTCAGCCAGCTGTACAAACTGAGGCCCCAATCTAACGTTCAGCCAGCTGAACAGACACTATGGAGGCCCCAATCTAACGTTCAGCCTGCTGAACAGACGCTGTGGAGGCCCCAGTCTAACGTTCAGCCAGCTGAACAGACACTATGGAGTCTAACGTTCAGCCAGCTGAACAGACACTATGGAGGCTCCAGTCTAACGTTCAGCCAGCTGTACAGACACTATGGAGGCCCCAGTCTAACGTTCAGCCAGCTGTACAGACACTATGGAGGCCCCAGTCTAACGTTCAGCCAGCTGTACAGACACTATGGAGGCTCCAGTCTAACGTTCAGCCTGCTGAACAGACGCAGTCTAATATTCAGCGAGCTACACAGACATTATGGAGTCTCCAGCCTAGAGATCTTTTATTTTACATTTTACCTTTATTTAACCAGGCAAGTCAGTCTTATTTTCAATAGTGCCAGTGCCAGTGCCTGTTCAGGGGCAGAACGACAGAACGACCTTGTCAGCTCAGGGGTTTGAACTCACAACCTTCCGGTTACTAGTCCAACGCTCTAACCACTAGGCTACGCTGCCGCCCCCTTTGAACCTCTTAAAACGTATTTGGGATCAGTGCCCCTTCCACGGCACGGTTGAACTAACGTAGGCTAATGTGATTAGCATGAGGTTGTAAGTAACAAAAAAAAATCCAGGACATAGACATATCTGATGTTGGCAGAAAGCTTATTAAATTCTTGGTCATCTAACTGCACTGCCCAAGTTATAGTAGCTGTTACAATGAAAGAATGCCATGTTATTATTGGAGGAGAGTGCACAATTTTGAACTCTCTGTAGCCTGTCTGTCTTTGTAGCCTGTCTGTCTTTGTAGCCTGTCTGTCTCTGTAGTTAGGAGCCTGTCTGTCTCTGTAGTTAGGAGCCTGTCTGTCTCTGTAGCCTGTCTGTCTTTGTAGCCATAGTTAGTAGCCTGTCTGTCTTTGTAGCCTGTCTGTCTCTGTAGAGTCTGTCTCGGTAGTTAGGGGCCTGTCTCCTGTAGAGTCTGTCTCGGTAGTTAGGGGCCTGTCTCCTGTAGAGTCTGTCTCGGAAGTTAGGGGCCTGTCTCCTGTAGAGTCTGTCTCGGAAGTTAGGAGCCTGTCTCCTGTAGAGTCTGTCTCGGTAGTTAGGGGCCTGTCTACAGTCTGTTGTGTATTTCATTAAATGAAACTTGTTATCACCTGATGCTACCATGGCGACTGAACCCTATTACTACGTTGTTGGGAAAGTAATAATCCCCTGGAGAGAAAGGACACACTTACAGACGTACCCACACACACAAACACACACACACTAACACACACACACTAACACACACACACACACACACACACACTGTAGAGACAGAACAGTTGGACATCCGATCCTGTTAATGTGTTGAAAGGTTTTTCATAATTAATAGGCCTTTCATGAATTAGGCCGACGGACGGACGGACAGACAGACGGACGGACGGACGGGCGGGCGGGCGGACGGACGGACGGACGGACAGACAGACAGACCGAGACACTACAGTCTGGGCCCCTGGGAGCCCCTCTCTCTCTACATTACATGTTATTGTTTTTGCATAATATTCATTAAAACGAAATTATGTTTTTTTTTCTTTCCTCTGGCATCATGAAACCAATTGAAGAGACAGAGTAACCTTTCAGCCTGACTAGGAGCTCCAGAGCTCAACTCTATAATAGTTCCATCCAGCCTCCGCTGCCGAGTCCCCGCTGACTAAGTCTAATCAAGGCAATTTGCATGTCATCCACATGCAAGTGACGCTTTGGGGATCCGGAACATTTCTCTATGCTGATGCTGTATTAAATCACACTTTGTTCCCAAACACAGTCGTAACGATTTAAAAAGGACCGTTTTTGCCAAACCCGGCATTGGGGATAAATTGGGTCAATAAGCTTTACCAGCGATGTGAGGAGTATGGAGGAAACCATACTAATCTAATAAAATTGTATTTGTCACTTGCCAAACACACCGGGAAACGCTTACTTACGAGCCCTTTCCCTATGATAGTATGCTTATTGATTGGCCGGCAGGTAGCCTAGCGGTTAAACGCATTGGGCCAGTAACCGAAAGGTTGCTGTTTCAAATCCCCGAGCTGAATTGTTGAAAAATATGCCGATGTGCCCTTGAGCAAAGCACCTAACTATACTTGCTTCCTGGACCAACCGGAAGTGGTTAAAATCACCCTAAAAGTGTATATCCATACCCTGCCTGCAGTTTGATAGACATAGTGCATTCAACCCTGTGTAAATCAGTCAATTCTAAACGTAAAGACTTAAAACTCAGGATTCTGTAACAGCATAATGCCCCAATGAGGATATGTGTTGACTTATAGCTTCCTGTGCCAACCGGAAGTGCCATAATTGGTGTCTCAGGGGCTGTTTCGAGGGGTTAAAAAAGTCAGATCTGTCCAAAACTTCATATGTGTGATTAGGCAACCCCCATGAACTGTAAATCAGTCATTTTTCCCATAAAATTTAAAAGGAAAACTAAATCACACAGACACACAACTTGGAAGGAGGGACCCATTGGGGTGCGTAGAGACATACACTGCCTGCATTAGTTAACCTTGTTGGAACTTTTAAAGAACCGTCAGACCTAGAGTTCCGAAACGTTAAAATACTGTTCTAGACCTCAGGTCGATAGTGCGTGGTGAGTTACGTGGCTCTAGACGGTTCTCGGACCGAGAAACAGCTTCGTACATTTGCAATGACTTCAATTAATTTTTGCATCACGAAAATGGCGACATTTAGAAATGTCCCAGAGTCGCAAGACTTGGTGCATTGCGACCGTCTCGGCCCATATAGACAGACCCCAACGTTTCTGTCTGATAGCTCTTTCAAGGACCCCGTAGCAAGTCATGGAAAAAAAGTGGATTTTCAGCACCAATTAGGGTTTTGCTCGGACACCGAATGACCGATCGAACCGAAACTTGGGATTCGGGGTCGCCTCAGCTAGGCCTACACATAACATAAGAAATGGACCCGCAGCTAGAACGTAACTACGTGTTTTATGTTCTTTTTATGGTTTGAACCGAAGGCGTTGTGAATTTTGGGCCAGCTCTGAAGTATGTGACAGTTGGCTACTTAACGAGTTGGAAAAAGTGGGTTTGGTGTCAGTTTGTATCAGTTTGGTGTCAGAATGATATCTAATTGACTGATGGACGGTGACTTGCTGGTGACTCTTGTCCAGTTGCAAAATGTTTAAACAGTGAGGTACCATCACCAAAGTGACATTCTGAAATCAACCCTAACAAGCCATTGAGATGAACCAGAATCACTGCCCAGCCATCCCGAGTTCATCGGGCCAGTCAATTTCACATTCCTGCAGGATTTTTATAGCATGACAAATTTGTGATGGTACCTGCCCATTGAAACATATTGCAAATGCACAGTGACTTTGCAAAAGTAAGAAAACATAAACAAATGGACATGATGAAATCAACACAATGAGTGATGGAAAGGAACAACTATCACTGCCAGGCCACCCTGTGTTCATCAGGCGAGTCAATTTAGCATTTTTGAGCATGTCAAATTTCATATGGTAAATGCCCATTGAACCATATTGCAAATGCAAATGCACGTGCACTTGCAATATGATTGTATAGTGAAAAGCCATCACCAAATGGACATGATGAAATCAACACAACGAGTGATGGAAAGGAACAACTATCACTGCCCGGCCATCCTGTGTTCCCATAGCGGGCATTAATATCAGAATGACCGGTAAATGCATTTACAACCATATTTTTATTTTTGGGTTACCAGGTGCCTATTTTCAATCACCAGTTGCACAACAATACGTATCCATCAGAATATTTTAAACAGTCCATAAAGCACTCAGGACGGCCCCCATAGATAGAGGGCCGTAGTAGGGTACTCCCATAGCGGGCATGAACAATAGGAGTCCCGGTAAATGCATTTACAACCATATTTTTATTTTTGGGTTACCAGTTGCACAACAATGCACGTGCATTTGCAATATGATTGTATAGTGAAAAAACATCACCAAATGGACATGATGAAATCAACACAACGAGTGATGGAAAGGAACAACTATCACTGCCAGGCCATCCTGTGTTCCCATAGCGGGCATTAATATCAGAATGACCGGTAAATGCATTTACAACCATATTTTTATTTTTGGGTTACCAGGTGCCTATTTTCAATCACCAGTTGCACAACAATACGTATCCATCAGAATATTTTAAACAGTCCATAAAGCACTCAGGACGGCCCCCATAGATAGAGGGCCGTAGTAGGGTACTCCCATAGCGGGCATGAACAATAGGAGTCCCGGTAAATGCATTTACAACCATATTTTTATTTTTGGGTTACCAGTTGCACAACAATGCACGTGCATTGGGTAATTTCAGTGTAGGAAAGGATGAAACAGCGTCTGTGCCACCAGTAAGTACAGATAGTAGTATAAATCCCCTGGCACAGTCCCCGCAGCCGGACGACTTTCTCACGGTTTCTGGAAGGAAATGCTGTAGGAACGCTCAACCGGTGTCGCTCATTCAGCAGACAGAAACTTTCAACCGGTTCTCCCCATTAAGCAGCGGGTCGGTGTCAGAGGCCGAGTCTTCTCTGGTCTCTACTCCTCCCGTTACGGGGTCTGAGACGCCGAAGCTTCCCACCATTAGCTCTGACAGATTGAAAACTCTAGTCATTGGCGACTCCATTACCCGCAGTATTAGACTTAAAGCGAATCATCCAGCGATCATACACTGTTTACCCGGGGCAGGGCTACCGACGTTAAGGCTAATCTGAAGATGGTGCTGGCTAAAGCTAAAACTGGCGAGTGTAGAGTATAGAGATATTGTTATCCACGTCGGCACCAACGATGTTAGGATGAAACAGTCAGAGATCACCAAGCGCAACATAGCTTCTGCGTGCATATCAGCTAGAAAGATGTGTCGGCATCGAGTAATTGTCTCTGGCCCCTCCCAGTTAGGGGGAGTGATGAGCTCTACAGCAGAGTCTCACAACTCAATCGCTGGTTGAAAACTGTTTTCTGCCCCTCCCAAAAGATAGAATTTGTAGATAATTGGCCCTCTTTCTGGGACTCACCCACAAACAGGACCAAGCCTGACCTGCTGAGGAGTGACGGACTCCATCCTAGCTGGAGGGGTGCTCTCATCTTATCTGCCAACATAGACAGGGCTCTAACTCCTCTAGCTCCACAATGAAATAGGGTGCAGGCCAGGCAGCAGGCTATTAGCCAGCCTGCCAGCATAGTGGAGTCTGCCACTAGCATAGTCAGTGTAGTCAGCTCAGCTATCACCATTGAGACCGTGTCTGTGCCTCGACCTAGGTTGGGCAAAACTAAACATGGCGGTGTTCGCCTTAGCAATCTCACTAGGATAAAGACCACCTCCATTCCTGTCATTACTGAAAGAGATCATGATACCTCACATCTCAAAATAGGGCTACTTAATGTTAGATCCCTTACTTCAAAGGCAATTATAGTCAATGAACTAATCACTGATCATAATCTTGATGTGATTGGCCTGACTGAAACATGGCTTAAGCCTGATGAATTTACTGTGTTAAATGAGGCCTCACCTCCTGGCTACACTAGTGACCATATCCCCCGTGCATCCCGCAAAGGCGGAGGTGTTGCTAACATTTACGATAGCAAATTTCAATTTACAAAAAAAAAATGACGTTTTCGTCTTTTGAGCTTCTAGTCATGAAATCTATGCAGCCTACTCAATCACTTTTTATAGCTACTGTTTACAGGCCTCCTGGGCCATATACAGCGTTTCTCACTGAGTTCCCTGAATTCCTATCAGACCTTGTAGTCATTGCAGATAATATTCTAATCTTTGGTGACTTTAATATTCACATGGAAAAGTCCACAGACCCACTCCAAAAGGCTTTTGGAGCCATCATCGACTCAGTGGGTTTTGTCCAACATGTCTCTGGACCCACTCACTGTCACAGTCATACGCTGGACCTAGTTTTGTCCCATGGAATAAATGTTGTGGATCTTAATGTTTTCCTCATAATCCTGGACTATCGGACCACCATTTTATTACGTTTGCAATTGCAACAAATAATCTGCTCAGACCCCAACCAAGGAACATCAAAAGTCGTGCTATAAATTCACAGACAACACAAAGATTCCTTGATGCCCTTCCAGACTCCCCTCTGCCTACCCAAGGACGCCAGAGGACAAAAATCCGTTAACCACCTAACTGAGGATCTCAATTTAACCTTGCGCAATACCCTAGATGCAGTTGCACCCCTAAAAAAAAAAAAAAATGTCTCATAAGAAACTAGCTCCCTGGTACACAGAAAATACCGAGCTCTGAAGCAAGCTTCCAGAAAATTGGAACGGAAATGGCGCCACACCAAACTGGAAGTCTTCCGACTAGCTTGGAAGGACGGTACCGTGCAGTACCGAAGAGCCCTTACTGCTGCTCGATCGTCCTATTTTTCTAACTTAATTGAGGAAAATAAGAACAATCCGAAATTCCTTTTTGATACTGTGGCAAAGCTAACTAAAAAGCAGCATTCCCCAAGAGAGGATGACTTTCACTTTAGCAGTGATAAATTCATGAACTTCTTTGAGGAAAAGATTATGATTATTAGAAAGCAAATTACGGACTCCTCTTTAAACCTGCGTATTCCTCCAAACCTCAGTTGTCCTGAGTCTGCACAACTCTGCCAGGACCTAGGATCAAGAGAGACGCTCAAGTGTTTTAGTACTATATCTCTTGACACAATGATGAAAATAATCATGGCCTCTAAACCTTCAAGCTGTATACTGGACCCTATTCCAACTAAACTACTGAAAGAGCTGCTTCCTGTGCTTGGCCCTCCTATGTTGAACATAATAAACGGCTCTCTATCCACTGGATGTGTACCAAACTCACTAAAAGTGGCAGTAATAAAGCCTCTCTTGAAAAAGCCAAACCTTGACCCAGAAAATATAAAAAACTATCGGCCTATATCGAATCTTCCATTCCTCTCAAAGATTTTAGAGAAGGCTGTTGCGCAGCAACTCACTGCCTTCCTGAAGACAAACAATGTATACGAAATGCTTCAGTCTGGTTTTAGACCCCATCATAGCACTGAGACGGCACTTGTGAAGGTGGTAAATTACATTTTAATGGCATCGGACCGAGGCTCTGCATCTGTCCTCGTGCTCCTAGACCTTAGTGCTGCTTTTGATACCATCGATCACCACATTCTTTTGGAGAGATTGGAAACCCAAATTGGTCTACACGGACATGTTCTGGCCTGGTTTAGGTCTTATCTGTCGGAAAGATATCAGTTTGTCTCTGTGAATGGTTTGTCCTCTGACAAATCAACTGTACATTTCGGTGTTCCTCAAGGTTCTGTTTTAGGACCACTATTGTTTTCACTATATATTTTACCTCTTGGGGATGTTATTCGAAAACATAATGTAAACTTTCACTGCTATGCGGATGACACACAGCTGTACATTTCAATGAAACATGGTGAAGCCCCAAAATTGCCCTCGCTAGAAGCATGTGTTTCAGACATAAGGAAGTGGATGGCTGCAAACTTTCTACTATTAAACTCGGACAAAACAGAGATGCTTGTTCTAGGTCCCAAGAAACAAAGAGATCTTCTGTTGAATCTGACAATTAATCTTAATGGTTGTACAGTCGTCTCAAATAAAACTGTGAAGGACCTCGGCGTTACTCTGGACCCTGATCTCTCTTTTGAAGAACATATCAAGACCATTTCGAGGACAGCTTTTTCCATCTACGTAACATTGCAAAAATCAGAAACTTTCTGTCCAAAAATGATGCAGAAAAATTAATCCATGCTTTTGTCACTTCTAGGTTAGACTACTGCAATGCTCTATTTTCCGGCTACCCGGATAAAGCACTAAATAAACTTCAGTTAGTGCTAAATACGGCTGCTAGAATCCTGACTAGAACCAAAAATTTGATCATATTACTCCAGTGCTAGCCTCTCTACACTGGCTTCCTGTCAAAGCAAGGGCTGATTTCAAGGTTTTACTGCTAACCTACAAAGCATTACATGGGCTTGCTCCTACCTACCTCTCTGATTTGGTCCTGCCGTACATACCTACACGTATGCTACGGTCACAAGACGCAGGCCTCCTAATTGTCCCTAGAATTTCTAAGCAAACAGCTGGAGGCAGGGCTTTCTCCTATAGAGCTCCATTTTTATGGAACGGTCTGCCTACCCATGTCAGAGACGCAAACTCGGTCTCAACCTTTAAGTCTTTACTGAAGACTCATCTCTTCAGTGGGTCATATGATTGAGTGTAGTCTGGCCCAGGAGTGGGAAGGTGAACGGAAAGGCTCTGGAGCAACGAACCGCCCTTGCTGTCTCTGCCTGGCCGGTTCCCCTCTTTCCACTGGGATTCTCTGCCTCTAACCCTGTTACGGGGGCTGAGTCACTGGCTTGCTGGGGCTCTCTCGTGCCGTCCCTGGGGGGTGCGTCACCTGGTGGGTTGATTCACTGTTGTGGTCGGCCTGTCTGGGTTGCCCCTTGGGTTGTACCGTGGCGGAGATCTTTGTGGGCTATACTCGGCCTTGTCTCAGGATGGTAAGTTGGTGGTTGAAGATATCCCTCTAGTGGTGTGGGGGCTGTGCTTTGGCAAAGTGGGTGGGGTTATATCCTTCCTGTTTGGCCCTGTCCGGGGGTGTCCTCGGATGGGGCCACAGTGTCTCCTGACCCCTCCTGTCTCAGCCTCCAGTATTTATGCTGCAGTAGTTTATGTGTCGGGGGCTAGGGTCAGTTTGTTATATCTGGAGTACTTCTCCTGTCCTATTCGGTGTCCTGTGTGAATCTAAGTGTGCGTTCTCTAATTCTCTCCTTCTCTCTTTCTTTCTCTCTCTCGGAGGACCTGAGCCCTAGGACCATGCCCCAGGACTACCTGACATGATGACTCCTTGCTGTCCCCAGTCCACCTGGCCATGCTGCTGCTCCAGTTTCAACTGGCCTGGGCCCTAGGACCATGTCCCAGGACTACCTGACATGAGGACTCCTTGCTGTCCCCAGTCCACCTGGCCATGCTCCTGCTCCAGTTTCAACTGTTCTGCCTTACTATTATTCAACCATGCTGGTCATTTATGAACATTTGAACATCTTGGCCACGTTCTGTTATAATCTCCACCCGGCACAGCCAGAAGAGGACTGGCCACCCCACATATGCTCTCTCTAATTCTCTCTTTCTTTCTCTCTCTCGGAGGACCTGAGCCCTAGGACCGTGCCCCAGGACTACCTGACACAATGCCCCAGTCCACCTGACTGTGCTGCTGCTCCAGTTTCAACTGTTCTGCCTTATTATTATTCGACCATGCTGGTCATTTATGAACATTTGAACATCTTGGTCATGTTCTGTTATAATCTCTACCCGGCACAGCCAGAAGAGGACTGGCCACCCCACATAGCCCGGTTCCTCTCTAGGTTTCTTCCTAGGTTTTGGCCTTTCTAGGGAGTTTTTCCTAGCCACCGTGCTTTTACACCTGCATTGTTTGCTGTTTGGGGTTTTAGGCTGGGTTTCTGTACAGCACTTTGAGATATCAGCTGATGTACGAAGGGCTATATAAATAAATTTGATTTGATTTGATTTGCAATATGATTGTATAGTGAAAAAACATCACCAAATGGACATGATGAAATCAACACAACGAGTGATGGAAAGGAACAACTATCACTGCCAGGCCATCCTGTGTTCATCAGGCCAGTCAATTTTGCATTCCTGCTGGATTTTTATAGCATGACAAATTCGTGATGGTACCTGCTCATTGAACCATATTGCAAAGGCACAGTGACTTTGCAAAAGTGAGAAAACATAAACAAATGGACATGATGAAATCAACACAACGAGTGATGGAAAGGTACAACTATCACTGCTCGGCCATCCTGTGTTCATCAGGCCAGTCAATTTAGCATTTTTGAGCATGTCAAATTTCATATGGTAAATGCCCATAGAAACATATTGCAAATGCACGTGCATTTGCAATATGATTCTATAGTGAAAAAAACATCACCAAATGGACATGATGAAATCAACACAACGAGTGATGGAGAGGTACAACTATCACTGCCCGGCCATCCCGAGTTCATCAGGCCAGTCAATTTTGCATTTCTGCGGGATTTTTGAGCATGTCAAATTTCTTATGGCATTTGGCCCCCAAAAAAGTGACTTTTGACTTTGACGTTTGACTTCCTATGAAATCATATTGTAAATGGACAAATCATATTCCTTATGCACAAGTAAAAAAAAGTAAAAAATGATAATAAAATACAACTAAAGTATGTTGATACAGTTCTTATACACTAGGAGGGTTTGATACCATGACTCACACTGGGAGGGTTTGATACTATGACTCACACTGGGAGGGTTTGATACCATGACTCACACTGGGAGGGTTTGATACCATGACTCACACTGGGAGGGTTTGATACCATGACTCACACTGGGAGGGTTTGATACCATGACTCACACTGGGAGGGTTTGATACCATGACTCACACTGGGAGGGTTTGATACCATGACTCACACTGGGAGGGTTTGATACTATGACTCACACTGGGAGGGTTTGATACCATGACTCACACTGGGAGGGTTTGATACCATGACTCACACTGGGAGGGTTTGATACCATGACTCACACTGGGAGGGTTTGATACCATGACTCACACTGGGAGGGTTTGATACCATGACTCACACTGGGAGTGTTTAATACCATGACTCACACTGGGAGGGTTTGATACTATGACTCACACTGGGAGTGTTTGATACCATGACTCACACTGGGAGGGTGTGAGTCCATGACTCACACTGGGAGTGTTTGATACCATGACTCACACTGGGAGGGTTTGATACCATGACTCACACTGGGAGGGTTTGATACCATGACTCACACTGGGAGGGTTTGATACCATGACTCACACTGGGAGGGTTTGATACCATGACTCACACTGGGAGGGTTTGATACCATGACTCACACTGGGAGTGTTTAATACCATGACTCACACTGGGAGGGTTTGATACCATGACTCACACTGGGAGGGTTTGATACCATGACTCACACTGGGAGGGTTTGATACTATGACTCACACTGGGAGGGTTTAATACCATGACTCACACTGGGAGGGTTTGATACCATGACTCACACTGGGAGGGTTTGATACCATGACTCACACTGGGAGGGTTTGATACCATGACTCACACTGGGAGGGTTTGATAATATGACTCAAACTGGGAGGGTGTGATACTATGACTCACACTGGGAGGGTTTAATACCATGACTCACACTGGGAGGGTTTGATACCATGACTCACACTGGGAGGGTTTAATACCATGACTCACACTGGGAGGGTTTGATACCATGACTCACACTGGGAGGGTTTAATACCATGACTCACACTGGGAGGGTTTGATACCATGACTCACACTGGGAGGGTTTAATACCATGACTCACACTGGGAGGGTGTGATACTATGACTCACACTGGGAGGGTGTGATACTATGACTCACACTGGGAGGGTTTGATACCATGACTCACACTGGGAGGGTTTGATACCATGACTCACACTGGGAGGGTTTAATACCATGACTCACACTGGGAGGGTTTGATACCATGACTCACACTGGGAGGGTTTGATACCATGACTCACACTGGGAGGGTTTGATACCATGACTCACACTGGGAGGGTTTGATACCATGACTCACACTGGGAGGGTTTGATACCATGACTCACACTGGGAGGGTTTGATACCATGACTCACACTGGGAGGGTTTAATACCATGACTCACACTGGGAGGGTTTGATAATATGACTCAAACTGGGAGGGTTTGATACCATGACTCACACTGGGAGGGTTTAATACCATGACTCACACTGGGAGGGTTTGATACCATGACTCACACTGGGAGGGTGTGATACCATGACTCACACTGGGAGGGTGTGATACCATGACTCACACTGGGAGTGTTTGATACCATGACTCACACTGGGAGGGTTTGATACCATGACTCACACTGGGAGGGTTTAATACCATGACTCACACTGGGAGGGTTTGATACTATGACTCACACTGGGAGGGTTTGATACCATGACTCACACTGGGAGGGTGTGATACCATGACTCACACTGGGAGGGTTTGATACTATGACTCACACTGGGAGGGTTTGATACTATGACTCACACTGGGAGGGTTTGATACCATTACTCACACTGGGAGGGTTTGATACCATGACTCACACTGGGAGGGTTTGATACTATGACTCACACTGGGAGGGTTTGATACCATTACTCACACTAGGAGGGTTTAATACCATGACTCACACTGGGAGGGTTTGATACCATGACTCACACTGGGAGGGTGTGATACCATGACTCACACTGGGAGGGTTTGATACTATGACTCACACTGGGAGGGTTTAATACCATGACTCACACTGGGAGGGTTTGATACCATGACTCACACTGGGAGGGTTTAATACCATGACTCACACTGGGAGGGTTTGATACCATGACTCACACTGGGAGGGTTTGATACCATGACTCACACTAGGAGGGTTTGATACCATGACTCACACTGGGAGGGTTTGATACCATGACTCACACTGGGAGGGTTTGATACCATGACTCACACTGGGAGGGTTTGATACCATGACTCACACTGGGAGGGTTTGATACTATGACTCACACTGGGAGGGTTTGATACCATGACTCACACTGGGAGGGTTTGATACCATTACTCACACTGGGAGGGTTTGATACCATTACTCACACTGGGAGGGTTTGATACCATTACTCACACTGGGAGGGTTTGATACCATGACTCACACTGGGAGGGTTTGATACCATGACTCACACTAGGAGGGTTTGATACCATGACTCACACTGGGAGGGTTTGATACCATGACTCACACTGGGAGGGTTTGATACCATTACTCACACTGGGAGGGTTTGATACCATTACTCACACTGGGAGGGTTTGATACCATTACTCACACTGGGAGGGTTTGATACCATTACTCACACTGGGAGGGTTTGATACCATTACTCACACTGGGAGGGTTTGATACCATTACTCACACTGGGAGGGTTTGATACCATGACTCACACTGGGAGGGTTTGATACCATGACTCACTGTGTGTGTGTGTCTAAATGCTTTCCTGTTATCTCATTGAATCGCTCTGCCTTCCTTCCTGTTACAGGGACATGTCCACCCACCGTCTCTGTGCTGCTCAACTAAATTTAGCTGTCAGGGAAAATGATTCCTTTCAAGCTCTTTCTGACTCTAACCGTCAGTCACAGTGTCAGAGACAAACTAACCCCTGGGAAAGACTTGCCTCAGGTAAAAAAAAAAAACGCTATATCGCTGCTCAATCTTGTTTACTTTAAACGGTAGAAAAGTTGACTGCAGTGCAGACAGAGGAACTGCAAAAACGCTGTACTGAGTGATGACACACCACCAAGTTAGCATGCTGAAAACGGGTTTATTTAAACTCTGGCCTGTTATCAACACGCCATAAACTAGAAGAATGACGCTCCGAAATGGCTTCTAACTGCCTTCATCTGTAAATTAATGTTACTGGGTTGTTGTTTTTCACCCTATTTAAAACAACAGTTGGTCAATTTAACCTGTCTTTTATTACATGTTCTAGAAAAGGCTAAATTGTTGGACGAGTCAGACGACTCTGTTTTTGTTATATATTGGAGTCTCGTGTGTTTGTTTCCTATGTACTCTTTAAGGGGACACGTCATTTTTTGGGGGGTTTCATCCCCCAATTCCCACAATTATGTGTCTCGGTGCCCTTTGGAACACAAGACAAGTGTCACTTTGAATCGACAGTTATTCGTCACAGTCTTTTCACTGTTGTTTTAATTTCTTTACTTATCTATCGTTCACCTAATGCTTATTTTTGTAAACATAAAAAGCGCACTGTTGGTTAAGGGGCCTGTACTACACCTGTTGTATTCGGCGCACGGGATAAACAACCT
The DNA here is from genome assembly GCF_023373465.1 of Oncorhynchus keta. Classification (NCBI taxonomy): domain Eukaryota; kingdom Metazoa; phylum Chordata; class Actinopteri; order Salmoniformes; family Salmonidae; genus Oncorhynchus; species Oncorhynchus keta. The sequence continues at coordinate 82,336,077 of NC_068424.1, forward strand.
TGATTTGATTTGAACGGATGTGTAATGTCACCAAAAGATCCTCACTCTGATTGGTAATCCATTACGGTTGTGTCCCAAGTGACTCCTTATTCTCCATAATGTTTTCGTTTCTGCCCTACATGACCTCTACATGCCCTACATGACCTCTATATGCCCTACATGACCTGTACATGCCCTACATGACCTGTACATGCCATCTACATGACCTCTACATGCCCTACATGACCTGTACATGCACTACATGACCTCTACATGCCCTAAGCTCTCTCCTGGCCCCTTACACTAAGTCTGAATGTGTCCTGCTAAACTGGGACATGCATAAAATCACCTGACCAAGTCTTAAAGTAATAGGACTCCCTAAATCTTTCTCAGATTATTACCAATCCCACACAAGGTATGACTCCAAACATCCAGAAAAGGCATCTCTCCTCGACGTTACCCTCACAAATAATCCTGATTATCTGTCTGGTGTTTTCTGTAATTTTTTTATTTTTTAATTTTACCTTTATTTAACCAGGCAAGTCAGTTAAGAACACATTCTTATTTTCAATGACGGCCTGGGAACAGTGGGTTAACTGCCTGTTCAGGGGCAGAATGACAGATTTGTACCTTGTCAGCTCGGGGGTTTGAACAACCTTCCGGTTACTAGTCCAACGCTCTAACCACTAGGCTACGCTGCCGACCTTTAGTGACCTCACTGTTTAACAGCTTTCAATAACAATTCAAATCATCTCAACGGACAAAACAGAAGAAAGCAACACGAGGGAAATTGTTGTACCATCTCTTACTAATAATTGGGTAAAACCAAAGAATACATGTGACTCTAATCAATTTGTCATAGTTTAACAAGCTCCATTTGTGTCCCTTTATGAACTGATGGAGACTAGTGGGAGGAAAAGACAAGAAAAAGTTGAGATTGGCAACAGTGACTTCACTGAGTTTGAGGTTTTCTCTGGTGTGTATGTTTGTGTCTGTGTTCATTTGTGTGTGAGTGTGTATTTGTGTTCCTCTGGGGTGTGTGTGTGTGTGTGTGTGTGAGTGTGTATTTGTGTTCCTCTGGGGTGTGTGTGTGTGTGTGTGAGTGTGTATTTGTGTTCCTCTGGGGTGTGTGATTCAGCGATCCTACATCAGCTCTGCCCTGTTCTGCCAGTCTTTCTCACTCACCTTGTCTGGGCTTTGAAGACAACCTGTCACGCATGTTTGATCAGAAACAGACACTTAGAAACCTCCCCAGTCTTGGCACGAAAAAACAGACAGGAGAGGTAATTTTCCAGAGCAGTGATTTCAGATGTGCCTTATTATGATGTTGATCCACAGCCATCTCTACATTTCCCCCGGAACATTCGCTAATGACCGAATGCACTTTTTGGGAAAAACAGGCTGGTCCCTCCTTTTCCCTTAGCTCACACGCACACAGAGCACACACACACACACACACACACACACACACACACACACACACACACACACACACACACACACACACACAGTCCGCGGGCGGGAATGCTCCACCTTCCCAGTCTGGTCCTTCCCTGGGGAAGTTTTTCCTGAGCTCTGACACAAACAAACACACACAACCTCCACAACCAGCTAACTACTGTCTCTCTGGAGAGACAGGACCAAGACTGGATTCCTGGCAACAAGTACAGAGATAAACAGATCTTGCAATGCTACTTAATGAGTCATGTAGCGTCCATTATTTTATTTTTTGTGTGTCAGTGACAATGTAATAATATGTAATTATGTAGTATGTGTCATGAAATTGGGATGGGATTGAGGGATAGATTAATTCAAGAAGCTGAAATATTGACCAGTATCATAGAGAGGAGACCAAGACGAGAGATTCTGGTCCGTTTTAGCATTGTGTTTTTAACCACCATTTTCTTTCTGTCAAGTCTTCAGTAGTAATCAGGTCCTCAGGTTGCTGAACAAGGAAGACAAATCCCTGTGGCCCAAATGGCACCCTATTCCTTGTATAGTGCACTACTTTTTGACTAAAGCCTTATGGGCCCTGGAGTAGTACATTATAGGGAACAGGGAGCCATTTGGGATGGATACAGAAACTATAGGCAGAGTAGCAGTTTGAAGCCTGGAGCGACAGACCACAGGAGACTCTGCGGTAAGAGCTACAGAGGAAGAAACTGTGGTTCCGTGAACTCACATTTACACTTAAAGAAAGAAAAACATCAACCAGCCAACAGCAGCGGAACAGACCTGTCTTTTTCCAAAAATCCACTTTCCCCTTATTTTATCTGTGTCAAAACGATAGCCGCTTTAAAGATGGCGTAGTTAAATGCACAGTTCACAGAATATTTTCTTATCTTTTTGCAAGAAAGAAAACAAGAACAACAGAGGATAGAAATAGAATGAAACTGACAGAAAGAGAGAGTTAGAAAGAGAGAGTTAGAAAGAGAGAGTTAGAAAGAGAGAGTTAGAAAGAGAGAGTTAGAAAGAGAGAGTTAGAAAGAGAGAGTTAGAAAGAGAAAGTTAGAAAGAGAGAGATTAGAAAGAGAGAGTTAGAAAGAGAGAGTTAGAAAGAGAGAGTTAGAAAGAGAGAGTTAGAAAGAGAGAGTTAGAAAGAGAGAGTTAGAAAGAGAGAGTTAGAAAGAGAGAGTTAGAAAGAGAGAGTTAGAAAGAGAGAGTTAGAAAGAGAGAGATTAGAAAGAGAGAGTTAGAAAGAGAGAGATTAGAAAGAGAGAGTTAGAAAGAGAGAGTTAGAAAGAGAGAGTTAGAAAGAGAGAGAGGCACAAAAAAGAGGAGAGTTTGTCTTGCTCACAATTAACATGCATTATTGCCTCAATGACTCCAAAGGCATATCCCAGCTAAAAGAATATATGTTTTTATGTTTTTATGTCTGATCAAGAAAGATTGACCAGGGCCTCTGGTGTGTTGGCTGTAATGCTCTGTGTTTGTTAGAAAGCTCCTGGCTGTAATGTTCTGTGTTTGCTCCTGGCTGTAATGCTCTGTGTTGCTCCTGGCTGTAATGTTCTGTGTTTGCTCCTGGCACAAAATGTTCTGTGTTTGCTCCTGGCTGTAATGTTCTGTGAGAGTCTGTGTTTGCTCCTGGCTGTAATGTTCTGTGTTTGCTCCTGGCTGTAACTGGCTGTAATGTTCTGTGTTTGCTCCTGGCTGTAATGTTCTGTGTTTGCTCCTCAATCTGTGTTTGCTCCTGGCTCCCTGGCTTTAATGCTCTGTGTTTGCTCCTGGCTGTAATGTTCTGTGTTTGCTCCTGGCTGTAATGGCTGTAATGTTCTGTTGCTCCTGGCTGTAATGTTCTGTGTTTGCTCCTGGCTGAATATATGCTGTTTGCTCCTTGTAATGTTCTGTGTTTTTTGTAATGTTCTGTGTTTGCTCCTCTGTAATGTTCTGTGTTTGCTCCTGGCTGTAATGTTCTGATTGACTGGCAGTTCTGGTTTGCTCTGGCTGTAATGTGTTTGCTCCTGGCTGTAATGCTGTGTTTGCTCCTGGCTGTAATGTTCTGTGTTTGCTCCTGGCTGTAATGTTCTGTGTTGCTCCTGGCTGTAATGTTCTGTGTTTGCTCCTGGCTGTAATGTTCTGTGTTTGCTCCTGGCTGTAATGTTCTGTGTTTGCTCCTGGCTGTAATGCTCTGTGTTTGCTCCTGGCTGTAATGCTCTGTGTTTGCTCCTGGCTGTAATGTTCTGTGTTTGCTCCTGGCTGTAATGTTCTGTGTTTGCTCCTGGCTGTAATGTTCTGTGTTGCTCCTGGCTGTAATGTTCTGTGTTGCTCCTGGCTGTAATGCTCTGTTTGCTCCTGGCTGTAATGCTCTGTGTTTGCTCCTGGCTGTAATGTTCTGTGTTTGCTCCTGGCTGTAATGCTCTGTGTTTGCTCCTGGCTGTAATGTTCTGTGTTTGCTCCTGGCTGTAATGTTCTGTGTTGCTCCTGGCTGTAATGTTCTGTGTTGCTCCTGGCTGTAATGGTCTGTGTTGCTACTGGCTGTAATGTTCTGTGTTTGCTCCTGGCTGTAATGTTCTGTGTTGCTCCTGGCTGTAATGTTCTGTATTTGCTCCTGGCTGTAATGTTCTGTGTTGCTCCTGGCTGTAATGTTCTGTGTTTGCTCCTGGCTGTAATGCTGTATTTGCTCCTGGCTGTAATGTTCTGTGTTTGCTCCTGGCTGTAATGCTCTGTGTTGCTCCTGGCTGTAATGTTCTGTGTTTGTTCCTGGCTGTAATGTTCTGTGTTTGCTCCTGGCTTTAATGCTCTGTGTTTGCTCCTGGCTGTAATGTTCTGTGTTTGCTCCTGGCTGTAATGTTCTGTGTTGCTCCTGGCTGTAATGTTCTGTGTTGCTCCTGGCTGTAATGGTCTGTGTTGCTACTGGCTGTAATGTTCTGTGTTTGCTCCTGGCTGTAATGTTCTGTGTTGCTCCTGGCTGTAATGCTGTATTTGCTCCTTGCTGTAATGTTCTGTGTTGCTCCTGGCTATAATGTTCTGTGTTGCTCCTGGCTGTAATGTTATGTGTTGCTACTGGCTGTAATGCTGTATTTTCTCCTGGCTGTGATGCTCTGTGTTTGCTCCTGGCTATACCAGTAATGTCTCAAACGGCATCCTTTTCCCCTATATAGTGCACTAATTTTGACCAGAGCTCTATGACAATATAGTGAATAGGGTGCCATTTTGGACCCCACTGAGCTCTCATCAGTAAATGTTACCATACACTCCAACAGCCCCTTACAGAACAAATACATGTTTGTTTTTCAGACACGTATAAAACACACACATGTATATGAACAAATGAGACAGGTTTTCTGACATTTTTGTGAAGTTTGGATCATGGATTTTTTTCCACGTGACTCAGACATGTGGTTTCCCAATGTTTTAGGTGTTCTTTGTAACCGGGAAGAAACCAATGTATTGATCATGAAGACCAGTGTCTCTCTTCTGATGTACAGTATATTATAAATTTATCTCAGTCTCAAAAAATTGGACTGCTCAATTTAACAAGAATAGACAGATGAGTTTCAGAAGAAAGTTATTTGTTTCTGGCCATTTTGAGCCTGTAATCGAACCCACAAATGGTGATGCCCTAGATACTCAACTCGTCTTAATAATCTTTTCACTCAGTCAAAATCAATTGAATGAAACATCAAAATTTAGCAGAAAACTCTGCATAGTTCAGTTAAATGTGTTATTTCTAGATTTAGAAAATGTAACCGTGCGTACAAACCGGAAAACAGGATGAAACATAAGGAGTGACGGTCACGGACCAACGAAGAAGAAGAGAGAGCTAGATTCTCTGTTCTTCCCACGGTCACGGACCAACGAAGAAGAAGAGAGAGCTAGATTCTCTGTTCTTCCCACGGTCACGGACCAACGAAGAAGAAGAGAGAGCTAGATTCTCTGTTCTTCCCACGGTCACGGACCAACGAAGAAGAAGAGAGAGCTAGATTCTCTGTTCTTCCCACGGTCACGGACCAACGAAGAAGAAGAGAGAGCTAGATTCTCTGTTCTTCCCACGGTCACGGACCAACGAAGAAGAAGAGAGAGCTAGATTCTCTGTTCTTCCCACGTTCACAGACCAACGAAGAAGAAGAGAGAAGCGTGCAGAAAACACTGTGAATGCCTCACTAAGTATACAGTACATGTACGTCAATGCAACCATAATACAACAAGTCTGGTCCTTTAAAAAACTTGCTGTATATAAAATATTGTGTTCTATAATTTGGAAAATAATTACGTGACTCTGGATGACAACATAATGATGTGTGTTTACTTAAAGAAGTTAAGAAAACATTTGATGTTTGTTTACTTAAAGAAGTAAAAAAAACATTTATTTAGCCAGGCTACTAACGAATAATGCGATACTGTTATTGTCCCTTGAAAAGGTGGTTTTAACATGTAAACTTTCTAATTGTAATCTAGTTTTGCATGTGAAAATGTTAGAACAATGTGAAAACACAATTTGAATGTGAAACTGCAAATGTAAACAGTTGTAACAGTATTTCGCTTTTCACTGTGAACAGAAGAGGCCATTTTTTTGTCGATGAACAAGAGTCACTGAACACCACTTATCTTGCTGCACTGCTGAGAAGGCTTGGCTCTGTAATACATCTCACTGGCAGGGAGATGTGGAGCTTACACACACAATCACACACACCCACACACACAAAGACACACACACACAAAGACACACACACAGACACACACACACAGAGACACACAGACACACACACAAAGACACACACACACACACACACACACACACACACACACACACACACACACACACACACACACACACACACACACACACACACACACACACACACACACACACACACACACAGAGACACACACACAGACACACACACCCACACACACAGACACACACACACACACACAGACACACAAAGTCACACACACACACAGAGACACACACACACAGAGACACACACACCCACACACACCAAACACACACACACACACACACAGAGACACACACACCCACACACACAGAGACACACACACTCACACACAAACACACACACAAAGACACACAGACACACACACACACACCCACACACACACACACACACACACACACACACAGAGACACACACACACACACACACACACACACACACACACACACACACACACACACACACACACAGACACACACACACACACACACACACACACACACACACACACACAAACACACACACAAAGACACACAGACACACACACACCCACACACACAGAGACACACACACCCACACACAAATACACACACAAAGACACACAGACACACACACACCCACACACACAGAGACACACACACACACACACACACACACACACACACACACACACACACACACACACACACACACACACACAGAGACACATACACACAGAGACACACAGACACACACACACAGACACACAGTGTGCTGCCGTCTTTGTCTCCGTGAGATATAAATGTTCCCCATTGTATGCGCTTCTCCTGTTCTCTCTGTGTGTTTGTTTTCCAAAGTGGACTCAAGCCTTACCAAAGCAAAAGTCAATAGGGATTACATGGGAAAACACATCTCCACACATAGGTATGTATTCTGGGCAGTATTGTACAGGAAAACACATTATTGTCTCTATTCAATGCCCTGCTACACTGAGGGTGCTCTTGTGTTTACAAAATGTATGAGCAATATGGTAATACGCTGTCTGGAAATGGCATTGATACATATATATGAGGTGATAATATACGGCAGCCCATCTAAGGAGTCGTATGCAGTGACTTGAGTCCCAAATGGCACCCTATTCCTTGTATAGTGCACTACTTTTTTCCTACTCCTATTTACCATATCTTCAATTTAAGCCTACTAGAAAGTGTGTGCCCTCAGGCCTGGAGGGAAGAATAGTAAAGCCCCCTTTATTTGCCTCAAATAGCCGACCAATCAGCCTGTTACCAACCCTCAGTAAACTTCTGGAAGTGATTGTGTTTAATCCAGATACAATGTTGTTCTACAGTAAACAAATTGACAACAGTCTTTCAGCTTATAAGGAAGGACATTCAACAAGCAGCACTTACACAAATAACTGATGATTGGCCGAGAGAAAGTAATGATAAAATAATTGTGGGGGCTGTTTTTTTTTAGACTTCAGTGTGCCTTTTAGACATTATCGATCATAGTCTGCTGCTGGAAAAACGTATGTGTTATATGGCTTTACACCCCCTGCTATAATGTGGATAAAGAGTTACCTGTCTAACAGAACACAGAGGGTGTTATATGGCTTTACACCCCCTGCTATAATGTGGATAAAGAGTTACCTGTCTAACAGAACACAGAGGGTGTTCTGGCTTTACACCCCCTGCTATAATTTGGATAAAGAGTTACCTGTCTAACAGAACACAGAGGGGGTTCTTTAATGGAAGCCTCTCCAACATAATCCAGGTAGAATCAGGAATTCCTCAGGAATTCCCCAGGGCAGCTGTCTAGGCCCTTTGCTTTTTGTTTACCTTTACGTGTCGCTAAACCGGGACGGTGCTAAAGTGTGCTAATGTGACTAGAATGACGTTGTATATAACTTTCCGGGTCATGGACATGTCTTATATGGGCTTTAATATGTGTTAATCCAATTAACTTGTTATGGCTGCAATCCCGATATCGGAATAAGTGTCATCAACAACCTCTGAATAGCATAGCGCTACATACAATAAATATTACTATAAATATTTATATTCATGAAATCACAAGTGCAATATAGGAAAACACAGCTTAGCCTTTTGTTAATCCACCTGTCGTGTCAGATTTTGAAATTATGCTTTACAGCGAAAGCAATCAAAGCGTTTGTGTAAGTTTATCGATCGCACGATAACTACACTTAGCATCAGGTAGCTCGGTCATGAAAATCAGCAAAGCAATCAAAGGAATTGTTTACCTCTGATGATCTTTGGAAGTTTTCACTCACGAGACTTCCAGTTACACAACAAATGTTCCTTTTGTTCCATAAAGATTCTTTTTAGATCCAAAATGTTTGTCGCGTTATGTTCAGAAATCCACAGGAAAGAGCGGTCACGACAACGCAGACAAATTCCAAATAGCTTCCATAATATCCACAGAAACATGTCAAAGTTTTTTATAATCAATCCTCAGGTTGGTTTTAAAATATATAATCGATAATATATCAACTGCAAATGTCTTTCACAGTAGGAGAGGGAAAAGCAATACCTATCCAAACTCTGGAGTAAAACTCATGTGACCACTTGACGCGATGTTATCGTTCTGGCTCATTTTTCAAAATAAAAGCCTGAAACTATGTCTGAAGACTGTTGACACCTTGCCCCTGCAGCCATAAAACGTTAACAGTTATTGCAGTTAACAGTTATTGCAGTGAAAAAATATCATGCATTTGAGGAGAGTGTACAACCACACTGGTTTGATACATTACATTTACATTTAAGTCATTTAGCAGACGCTCTTATCCAGAGCGACTTACAAATTGGTGCATACACCTTATGACATCCAGTGGAACAGCCACTTGCATCTAAATCTTTTTTTTTGGGGGGGTGAGAAGGATTACTTACCCTTACTTACCCTATCCTAGGTATTCCTTGAAGAGGTGGGGTTTCAGGTGTCTCTGGAAGGTGGTGATTGACTCCGCTGTCCTGGCGTCGTGAGGGAGTTTGTTCCACCATTGGGGGGCCAGAGCAGCGAACAGTTTTGACTGGGCTGAGCGGGAACTGTACTTCCTCAGTGGTAGGGAGGCGAGCAGGCCAGAGGTGGATGATACATTTCTACAGTTTGAACCCACTGCTGTCTCTGGCTCCTGACCCACCCCGCCTGGCCATCTAGATGTGCTTTTTCTGTAGGGAAGCTAATGATCCATCATATATGCCATTCCTGGGAGTGTGTAAACTGTCTCCTGACCCACCCCGACCAGAAATCTATTTTTTTATACTTTACCTTAATTTAACTAGGCAAGTCAGTTAAGAACAAATTCTTATTTTCAATTACGGCCTAGGAACAGTGGCTTAACCGGACTGAGAAGGCGCACTGGAGAGCTGGATAGCAGGGCTGGCACCATCCACCCTGGCTGGATCTTCACCATAGCCCGGCAGATGTGGGGGGTTGGGATGTAGCACAACGTTCGCCACGGTTAGCACGGCTAGGAGCGCTGTGGCGCTGAGCTGGCACAGGACGTGCAGGGCTAGGGAGGTGCACAGGAGACCAACTAAAACAAAGAAATAACACAAGAACTAGGGTCAGAACGTGACAGAGCTGTCTGTTTAAAATACCAGCACACAGCTCAGACACCCATCCATACCCCACAAGACATGACTCCAGAGGTCTCTTCACAGTCCCCAAGTCCAGAACAGACTATGGGAGGCGCACAGTACGACATAGAACCATGATTACATAGAACTCAGGTACTGTAACTGATGCAAGTAGCAGAATCAGATTTAAAAAGCAGGTAAAAATACCCCTTATGGAACGCCGGGACTGGGAAGAGAGACACACAAAGGTACAGACACACACACACACACACTAACGCTAGCACACACATGTATATTCTATTATTGTTGTATGTTGGTATTATACATGTTGTATTGTAGATATGTAGTGGTGTAATAATGTTATATGATGTACTGTTTTAGATTTAGTTTTATATGTCATGTAAGTGCCTTTAAAAAATGTTTTTTTGGACCCCAGGAAGAGGCAGCAGCTAATGGGGATCCTTAATAAATACAAAATACAAACACTAGATTGATTTGATAAGGGGCCCTGGTCAACACGAGCGCACTATATATGGAACAAGGTGCCGTTTGAGATGTCATCAACAGCATATGGAAGGGACTACTAAAGGGAATTGATGCAGATAAAACCCCGCAGACGCTTTCTCTTCTGACACGAGGCAACTGAGTCCTTCTGAGAAATGTCGGAAAGGTAAACTACTGTAAGTAAAATTGTTTGTTTTGAAACGAAAAAACTCCCCCCTGGATGAATGAATACTGTATAGTGTTGTATAGTGTCCCCGGGGGACTTTAAATGCCTCTGTGCTTTCAAGGCCTCCTACTCTTATGTCTATTTCTCATCTCAGCCCACTTTACAAAAAAAGTCAACACAAAACGCACATGGACTGCAATCAGTCATTCACTCAAGTAGAAGAAGCGTTCAAATAAGAACATTTTGTCACTGACTTTTCCAGCTAGATACGGCTCAGGCAGCTCTTTTTTTAAAGTTACAAATGGCACCCTCTTCCCTATATACGGCTCATAGGGGCCCTGGTCAAAAGTAGTGCACTATGCAGGGAATAGAGTAGCATTTTATAGAACCCGTACCCTCCATTACATAAGACAGGAGGATCACAAAGGGACCTTAATGGATTCAAGAGCCTTTCTGCCATTTTTTTTGAGGGCAGTGCTTTTAAAAGAAGTTGGATATGTATCTGATTGCCACTGGTGCAGAACAAAGCTGAACCGATAGACAGGTTGTTTCCAGAGAACTGAGGGGAAAGATTGTCTGTCTAGTTAGGCCTTTAATGACCTCACAGTCATTCGGGTTTAGGCCTTTAATGACCTCACAGTCATTTGGGTTTAGGCTTTTAATGACCTCACAGTCATTTGGGTTTAGGCCTTTAATGACCTCACAGTCATTTGGGTTTAGGCCTTTAATGACCTCACAGTCATTTGGGTTTAGGCCTTTAATGACCTCACAGTCATTTGGGTTTAGGCCTTTCATGATCTCACAATCATTTGGGTTTAGGCCTTTAATGACCTCACAGTCATTTGCGTTCCACTCCTCATCATGATTTAACTTCTATCACGATCACCCTAATTCTATCACACACACACACACACACACACACACACACACACACACACACACACACACACACACACACACACACACACACACACACACACACACACACACACACACACACACACACACACACACACACACACACACACACACACACACACACACTCTGTCAGTGCTCCTGCAGGGAAGTGCAGTTGTCTTACTCGTTGTGAATGTATTAACCTTGCAAAGGTTAGTGACACCTTGTTAGTGTTGAGAACAATGTGTACATCCTCTTTAAACTACATCCTTTTTAAACTACATCCTCTTTAAACCACATCCTCTTTAAACCACATCCTCTTTAAACCACATCCTCTTTAAACCACATCCTCTAAATACTACCTCCTCTTTAAACTACATCCTCTATAGACTACATCCTCTTTAAACTACATCGTCTTTACACTACATCGTCTTTACACTACATCCTCTTTGAACCACATCCTCTTTAAACCACATCCTCTTTAGACTACATCCTCTTTAAACCACATCCTCTTTAAACCACATCCTCTTTAAACCACATCCTCTTTAAACCACATCCTCTAAATACTACCTCCTCTTTAAACTACATCCTCTATAGACTACATCCTCTTTAAACTACATCGTCTTTACACTACATCGTCTTTACACTACATCCTCTTTAAACTACATCCTCTTTGAACCACATCCTCTTTAAACCACATCCTCTTTAGACTACATCCTCTTTAAACCACATCCTCTTTAAACCACATCCTCTTTAAACCACATCCTCTTTAAACTACATCCTCTTTAAACTACATCCTCTATATACTACATCCTCTTTAAACTACATCGTCTTTAAACTACATCCTCTTTACACTACATCCTCTTTACACTACATCCTCTTTAAACTACATCCTCTATATACTACATCCTCTTTAAACTACATCCTCTTTAAACTACATCCTCTTTAAACTACATCCTCTTTAAACTACATCCTCTTTAAACTACATCCTCTTTAAACTACATCCTCTTTAAACTACATCCTCTTTAGACTACATCCTCTTTAAACTACATCCTCTTTAAACTACATCCTCTATATACTACATCCTCTTTAAACTACATCCTCTTTAAACTACATCCTCTTTAAACTACATCCTCTTTATACTACATCCTCTTTAAACTACATCCTCTTTAAACTACATCCTCTTTCCTCCTCTTTAAACTACACTTTAAACTACATCCTCTTTAAACTACAACCCTATATACTACATCCTCTTTAAACTACATCCTCTTTAAACTATCCTCTTTAAACTACATCCTCTTTAAACTACATCCTCTTTAAAAATCCTCTTTAGACTACATCCTCTTTAACATCCTCTTTACATCCTCTTTAAACCACAAACTACATCCTCTTTAAACCACATCCTCTTTAAACTACATCCTCTTTAAAAACTACATCCTCTTTTACACTACATCCTCTTTAAACTACATCCTCTTTAAACCACATCCTCTTTAAACTCATCCATCTTTAAAACCACATCCTCTTTAAACTACACTTTAAAACATCCTCTTTAAACTATCCTCTTTAAAAATCCTCTTTAAACTAGACTACATCCTCTTTAAAAACTAAACACATTAAACTCTTTAAACAACATCCTCTTTAAACTAAATCCTCTATAGACTACATCCTCTTTAGACTGCATCCTCTTTAAACTACATCCTCTATAGACTACATCCTCTTTAGACTACATCCTCTTTAAACTACATCCTTTTAAAACTACATCCTCTATAGACTACATCCTCTTTAAACTACATCCTCTATAGACTACATCCTCTTTAAACTACATCCTCTTTAAATACATCCTCTTTAGACTATATCCTCTTTAAACTACATCCTCTTTAAACTACATCCTTATCCTCTTTAAACTACATCCTTTTTAAACTACATCCCCTATAGACTACATCCTCTTTAAACTACATCCTCTTTAAACTACATCCTCTTTAGAGAACATCCTATTTAAACTACACCCTCTTTAAACTACATCCTCTTTAAACTACATCCTCTATATACTACATCCTCTTTAAACTACATCCTCTTTAAACTACATCCTCTTTAAACTACATCCTCTATATACTACATCCTCTTTAAACTACATCCCCTTTAAACTACATCCTCTCTTTAGACTACATTCTCTTTAAACTACATCCTCTTTAAACCACATCCTCTTTCAACCACATCCTCTTTAGAGTACATCCTCTTTAAACTACATCCTCTTTAGAGAACATCCTCTTTAAACTACATCCTCTTTAAACTACATCCTCTTAAACTACATTGTCTTTAAACTACATCCTCTTTAAACTACATCCTCTATAGACTACATCCTCTTTAAACTACATCCTCTTTAAACTACATCCTCTATAGACTACATCCTCTTTAAACTACATCCTCTTTAAAATACATCCTCTTTAAACTACATCCTCTTTAAACTACATCCTTTTTAAACTACATCCTCTATAGACTACATCCTCTTTAAACTACATCCTCTTTAAACTACATCCTCTTTAAACTATAGACTACATCCTCTTTAAACTACATCCTCTTTAAACTACATCCTCTTTAAACTACATCCTCTTTAAACTACATCCTCTTTAAACTACATCCTCTTCAGACTACATCATATTTAAACCACAACCTCTTTAAACTACATCCTCTTTAAACTACATCCTCTTTAGACTACATCCTCTGTAGAGAAAATCCTCTTCAGAGTACAGTATTCTCATGCGTCGTTGCGCAAAATAATAATGGAAAGTGGGATACCTCGTCAGTTGTACAACTGAATGTATCTTCCACATTTATCCCAAACCTATGAATCAGAGAGGTGCGGGGGGGGGGCTGTAATCATCAACAGTTTTCTACTTTTCGGAGATTTGATCCAGCGACCTTTTGGTTACTGGCCCAGTACTCTAACCACTAGGATACCTGCCACATCCCTACACTACCTGTACGCAGCATTATCTGGATATGTATGCAACAAAAGTTAACCATTCACCTTCTGCTACCATTTCTGTCAAGTCACCTACGCATACAGTTAGACGCATACTGCACCACACAGAACGCACTGCGACTGCCTCTGCAATGCAACGCTGCAAGGAAAACGTTGCGTTTCATTGGAAATTCATGTTCTAACGTTAACGTTAACGTTCTAGTGTACCAAAATGCAACGACGCTGTCGGTGAGATCGAAGCGTTAGCCCGCACCCTATTCATTATATAGTGCACTACTTTTCAACAGAGCCGGAAGGACTCAGGTCAAAAGTAGTGCACTATATAGGGAATAGGGTGTCATTTGGCACAGTCGGTTACATACATTCTAATTGGCCTGCTTAGCTCTCCTCTGACGTAAATAAGACCATAGCAATGCAACACATTATTGCAGAACATGTGACATTAATGATGACCAATCACCAGAAAGATCCTAGATGATCTGTCTAAAATGTGGAGATAAATCCCATTAAAACAGCAAGAGTGGTCTCAGGAAACCGGATAAATGTGTCTGCTCATCGTCTCTCTACAACCAGGAAGTTGGGAAACCTGAGGTTGGTCGTTTTGTCAACTCAGCCCTTATTGAGAATACAGTGAGATATTGGTCATGTTGCACTTCCCAAGGCTTCCACTAGTTGTCAACAGTCTTTAGAACCTTGTTTGATGCTTCTACTGTGAAGTGGGGGCAAATGAGAGGGGAATGAGTGAGAGGTCTCCCAGAATGCCATGAGCTCGTGACGCTTGTTCATTGTACCATTGCATTTCCTGTAGTTTATAATAGAGCTAGTCCCCCCTGTTTCCCTGTATTAGGCCTTTAGACATGTATTGAACTCTACGGGATCGGTGTCACTATACCGGGACGATTGAGCTAACGTGTGATTGAGCTAATGTGATTAGCATGACGTTGTAAGTAACAGCAAACTTTCCAGGACATAGACATATCTTATATGGGCAGAAAGCTTAAATTCTTGTTAATCTAACTGCACTGTCCAATTTACGGTAACTGTTGCGGGAAAGAAATGCCATGCTGTTGTTTGGTGGATAATGCACAACAACAAAAAACTTTGATCACAGCAACTGGTTTGATACATTCACCTCTGAAGGTAAATAATGTACTTACATTCAGTGATCTTGCTCTGATTTGTCATCCTGAGGGTCCCAGAGATAAATGTACTGTAGCTTTGTTTGATAAAATCCATTTTTATATCTAAATGTAGGAACTGGGTTCTACAGTTTGACCCCACTAATGTCTCTGGCTCCACACCCACCCCGCCCGGCCATCTAGATGTGTGATAGTTAGTGTTAAAGCTAATGATCCATCATGTATGACATTCCTGGGAGTGTGTAACTTTACATTTTGTATTACCATATCATTTTCGTACGTTCTTTATAGTTACGTACTTGAAAATGTATCGATTGACCAAATCGGCACATTTGGGCAGACTAGATACAAAATATTGTCCAGTGTTGCAACGCTACACTGGATCAAACTGAAACTTAGCATACATTGCTGCCATCTAGTGGCCAGAATCTAAACTGTGGCTGAATTGCGCAATTTAAATGGCCTTTCTCTTGCATTTAAAAGACGATAAAAAAATAAAATAATTGAAAAGGCGTCTTTTTTTCTTTGTATTATCTTTTCCCTGATCTATTGTGTTAAATCCTCCTACGTTGGCAGTATCTCCTCTACCGATCATCCTGGGGAGTTGGCAGCATCTCCTCTACCGATCATCCTGGGGAGTTGGCAGCATCTCCTCTACCGATCATCCTGGGGAGTTGGCAGTATCTCCTCTACCGATCATCCTGGGGAGTTGGCAGCATCTCCTCTACCGATCATCCTGGGGAGTTGGCAGCATGTCTTTCTCTACCGATCATCCTGTGGGAGTTGGCAGCATCTCCTCTACGGATCATCCTGTGGGAGTTGGCAGCATCTCCTCTACCGATCATCCTGTGGGAGTTGGCAGCATCTCCTCTACCGATCATCCTGGGGAGTTGGCAGCATCTCCTCTACCGATCATCCTGGGGAGTTGGCAGTATCTCCTCTACCGATCATCCTGGGGAGTTGGCAGTATCTCCTCTACCGATCATCCTGGGGAGTTGGCAGCATCTCCTCTACCGATCATCCTGTGGGAGTTGGCAGCATCTCCTCTACCGATCATCCTGTGGGAGTTGGCAGCATCTCTTCTATCGATCATCCTGGGGAGTTGGCAGCATCTCCTCTACCGATCATCCTGTGGGAGTTGGCAGCATCTCCTCTACCGATCATCCTGGGGAGTTGGCAGTATCTCCTCTACCGATCATCCTGGGGAGTTGGCAGCATCTCCTCTACCGATCATCCTGGGGAGTTGGCAGCATCTCCTCTACCGATCATCCTGGGGGAGTTGGCAGCATCTCCTCTCTCATCCTGTGGGAGTTCGCAGCATCTCTTCCTCGGGGAGTTGGCAGCATCTCCTCTACCGATCATCCTGTGGGAGTTGGCAGCATCTCCTCTACCGATCATCCTGTGGGAGTTGGCAGCATCTCCTCTACCGATCATCCTGGGGAGTTGGCAGTATCTCCTCTACCGATCATCCTGGGGAGTTGGCAGTATCTCCTCTACCGATCATCCTGGGGAGTTGGCAACATCTCCTCTACCGATCATCCTGGGGAGTTGGCAGCATCTCCTCTACCGATCATCCTGGGGAGTTGGCAGTATCTCCTCTACCGATCATCCTGGGGAGTTGGCAGCATCTCCTCAACCGATCATCCTGGGGAGTTGGCAGTATCTCCTCTACCGATCATCCTGGGGAGTTGGCAGCATCTCCTCTACCGATCATCCTGGGGAGTTGGCAGCATCTCCTCTACCGATCATCCTGGGGAGTTGGCAGCATCTCCTCTACCGATCATCCTGGGGAGTTGGCAGCATCTCCTCTACCGATCATCCTGGGGAGTTGGCAACATCTCCTCTACCGATCATCCTGGGGAGTTGGCAACATCTCCTCTACCGATCATCCTGGGGAGTTGGCAGCATGTCTTTCTCTACCGATCATCCTGTGGGAGTTGACACCATCTCCACTACCGATCATTCTGTGGGAGTTGGCAGCATCTCCTCTACCGATCATCCTGTGGGAGTTGGCAGCATCTCCTCTACCGATCATCCTGGGGAGTTGGCAGTATCTCCTCTACCGATCATCCTGGGGAGTTGGCAGCATCTCCTCTACCGATCATCCTGGGGAGTTGGCAGTATCTCCTCTACCGATCATCCTGGGGAGTTGGCAGTATCTCCTCTACCGATCATCCTGGGGAGTTGGCAGCATCTCCTCTACCGATCATCCTGGGGAGTTGGCAGTATCTCCTCTACCGATCATCCTGGGGAGTTGGCAGCATCTCCTCTACTGATCATCCTGGGGAGTTGGCAACATCTCCTCTACCGATCATCCTGGGGAGTTGGCAACATCTCCTCTACCGATCATCCTGGGGAGTTGGCAGCATCTCCTCTACCGATCATCCTGGGGAGTTGGCAGCATCTCCCTCCCCGATCATCCTGGGGAGTTGGCAACATCTCCTCCACCGATCATCCTGGGGAGTTGGCAACATCTCCTCTACCGATCATCCTGGGGAGTTGGCAGCATCTCCTCTACCGATCATCCTGTGGGAGTTGGCAGCATCTCTTCTATCGATCATCCTGGGGAGTTGGCAGCATCTCCTCTACCGATCATCCTGTGGGAGTTGGCAGCATCTCTTCTATCGATCATCCTGGGGAGTTGGCAGCATCTCCTCTACCGATCATCCTGGGGAGTTGGCAGCATCTCCTCTACCGATCATCCTGGGGAGTTGGCAGCATCTCCTCTACCGATCATCCTGGGGAGTTGGCAGCATCTCCTCTACCGATCATCCTGGGGAGTTGGCAACATCTCCTCTACCGATCATCCTGGGGAGTTGGCAACATCTCCTCTACCGATCATCCTGGGGAGTTGGCAGCATCTCCTCTACCGATCATCCTGGGGAGTTGGCAGCATCTCCACTACCGATCATTCTGTGGGAGTTGGCAGCATCTCCTCTACCGATCATCCTGGGGAGTTGGCAGCATCTCTCTACCGATCATCCTGGGGAGTTGGCAGCATCTCCTCTACCGATCATCCTGGGGAGTTGGCAGTATCTCCTCTACCGATCATCCTGGGGAGTTGGCAGTATCTCCTCTACCGATCATCCTGGGGAGTTGGCAGCATCTCCTCTACCGATCATCCTGGGGAGTTGGCAGTATCTCCTCTACCGATCATCCTGGGGAGTTGGCAGCATCTCCTCTACTGATCATCCTGGGGAGTTGGCAGCATCTCCTCTACCGATCATCCTGGGGAGTTGGCAGTATCTCCTCTACCGATCATCCTGGGGAGTTGGCAGCATCTCCTCTACCGATCATCCTGGGGAGTTGGCAACATCTCCTCTACCGATCATCCTGGGGAGTTGGCAGCATCTCCTCTACCGATCATCCTGGGGAGTTGGCAGCATCTCCTCCCCCGATCATCCTGGGGAGTTGGCAACATCTCCTCTACCGATCATCCTGGGGAGTTGGCAGCATCTCCTCTACCGATCATCCTGGGGAGTTGGCAGTATCTCCTCTACCGATCATCCTGGGGAGTTGGCAGCATCTCCTCCACCGATCATCCTGGGGAGTTGGCAACATCTCCTCTACCGATCATCCTGGGGAGTTGGCAGCATCTCCTCTACCGATCATCCTGTGGGAGTTGGCAGCATCTCTTCTATCGATCATCCTGGGGAGTTGGCAGCATCTCCTCTACCGATCATCCTGTGGGAGTTGGCAGCATCTCTTCTATTGTTCATCCTGGGAGTTGGCAGTAGATCATCCTGGGGAGTTGGCAGCATCTCCTCTACCGATCATCCTGGGGAGTTGGCAGCATCTCTCTACCGATCATCCTGGGGAGTTGGCAGCATATCCTCTCTGATCATCCTGGGGAGTTGGCAACATCTCCTCTACCGATCATCCTGGGGAGTTGGCAACATCTCCTCTACCGATCATCCTGGGGAGTTGGCAGCATCTCCTCTACCGATCATCCTGGGGAGTTGGCAGCATCTCCTCTACCGATCATCCTGGGAGTTGGCAACATCTCCTCTACCGATCATCCTGGGGAGTTGGCAGTATCTCCTCTACCGATCATCCTGGGGAGTTGGCAGCATCTCCTCTACCGATCATCCTGGGGAGTTGGCAGCATCTCTTCTATCGATCATCCTGGGGAGTTGGCAGCATCTCCTCTACCGATCATCCTGGGGAGTTGGCAGCATCTCTTCTACCGATCATCCTGGGGAGTTGGCAGCATCTCCTCTACCGATCATCCTGGGGAGTTGGCAGCATCTCCTCTACCGATCATCCTGGGGAGTTGGCAGCATCTCCTCTACCGATCATCCTGGGGAGTTGGCAGCATCTCCTCTACCGATCATCCTGGGGAGTTGGCAACATCTCCTCTACCGATCATCCTGGGGAGTTGGCAGCATCTCCTCTACCGATCATCCTGGGGAGTTGGCAGCATGTCTTTCTCTACCGATCATCCTGTGGGAGTTGACACCATCTCCACTACCGATCATTCCGTGGGAGTTGGCAGCATCTCCTCTACCGATCATCCTGGGAGTTGGCAGCATCTCCTCTACTCGATCATCCTGGGGAGTTGGCAGTATCTCCTCTACCGATCATCCTGGGGAGTTCATCTCTACCGATCATCCTGGGGAGTTGGCAGCATCTCCTCTACCGATCATCCTGGGGAGTTGGCAGCATCTCCTCTACCGATCATCCTGGGGAGTTGGCAGTATCTCCTCTACCGATCATCCTGGGGAGTTGGCAGCATCTCCTCTACCGATCATCCTGGGGAGTTGGCAGCATCTCTCTACCGATCATCCTGGGGAGTTGGCAGCATCTCCTCTACCGATCATCCAGGGAGTTGGCAGCATCTCCTCTACCGATCATCCTGGGGAGTTGGCAGCATCTCCTCTACCGATCATCCTGGGGAGTTGGCAGCATCTCCTCCCGATCATCCTGGGGAGTTGGCAGCATCTCCTCTACCGATCATCCTGGGGAGTTGGCAGCATCTCCTCTACCGATCATCCTGGGGAGTTGGCAGCATCTCCTCTACCGATCATCCTGGGGAGTTGGCAGCATCTCCTCCACCGATCATCCTGGGGAGTTGGCAACATCTCCTCTACCTGATCATCCTGGGGAGTTGGCAGCATCTCCTCTACCGATCATCCTGTGGGAGTTGGCAGCATCTCTTCTATCGATCATCCTGGGGAGTTGGCAGCATCTCCTCTACCGATCATCCTGTGGGAGTTGGCAGCTCTACTTCTATTGATCATCCTGGGGAGTTGGCAGTATCTCCTCTACCGATCATCCTGGGGAGTTGGCAGCATCTCCTCTACCGATCATCCTGGGGAGTTGGCAGTATCTCCTCTACCGATCATCCTGGGAGTTGGCAGCATATCTCTACTGATCATCCTGGGGAGTTGGCAACATCTCCTCTACCGATCATCCTGGGGAGTTGGCAACATCTCCTCTACCGATCATCCTGGGGAGTTGGCAGCATCTCCTCTACCGATCATCCTGGGGAGTTGGCAGCATCTCCTCCCCGATCATCCTGTGGAGTTGGCAACATCTCCTCTACCGATCATCCTGGGAGTTGGCAGCATCTCCTCTACCGATCATCCTGGGGAGTTGGCAGCATCTCCTCTACCGATCATCCTGTGGGAGTTGGCAGCATCTCTTCTATCGATCATCCTGGGGAGTTGGCAGCATCTCCTCTACCGATCATCCTGGGGAGTTGGCAGCATCTCCTCTACCGATCATCCTGGGGAGTTGGCAGCATCTCCTCTACCGATCATCCTGGGGAGTTGGCAGCATCTCCTCTACCGATCATCCTGGGGAGTTGGCAGTATCTCCTCTACCGATCATCCTGGGGAGTTGGCAGCATCTCCTCTACCGATCATCCTGGGGAGTTGGCAGCATCTCCTCTACCGATCATCCTGGGGAGTTGGCAACATCTCCTCTACCGATCATCCTGGGGAGTTGGCAGCATGTCTTTCTCTACCGATCATCCTGTGGGAGTTGACAGCATCTCCACTACCTGGGGATCATTCCGTGGGAGTTGGCAGCATCTCCTCTACCGATCATCCTGGGGAGTTGGCAGTATCTCCTCTACCGATCATCCTGGGGAGTTGGCAGCATCTCCTCTACCGATCATCCTGGGGAGTTGGCAGCATCTCCTCTACCGATCATCCTGGGGAGTTGGCAGCATCTCCTCTACCGATCATCCTGGGGAGTTGGCAGCATCTCCTCTACCGATCATCCTGGGGAGTTGGCAGTATCTCCTCTACCGATCATCCTGGGGAGTTGGCAGCATCTCCTCTACCGATCATCCTGGGGAGTTGGCAGCATCTCCTCTACCGATCATCCTGGGGAGTTGGCAGCATCTCCTCTACCGATCATCCAGGGGAGTTGGCAGCATCTCCTCTACCGATCATCCTGGGGAGTTGGCAGCATCTCCTCTACCGATCATCCTGGGGAGTTGGCAGCATCTCCTCTACTGATCATCCTGGGGAGTTGGCAGCATCTCCTCTACCGATCATCCTGGGGAGTTGGCAGCATCTCCTCTACCGATCATCCTGGGGAGTTGGCAGTATCTCCTCTACCGATCATCCTGGGGAGTTGGCAGCATCTCCTCTACCGATCATCCTGGGGAGTTGGCAACATCTCCTCTACCGATCATCCTGGGGAGTTGGCAGCATCTCCTCTACCGATCATCCTGGGGAGTTGGCAGCATCTCCTCTACCGATCATCCTGGGGAGTTGGCAGCATCTCCTCTACCGATCATCCTGGGGAGTTGGCAGCATCTCCTCTACCGATCATCCTGGGGAGTTGGCAGCATCTCCTCTACCGATCATCCTGGGGAGTTGGCAGCATCTCCTCTACCGATCATCCTGGGGAGTTGGCAGCATCTCCTCTACCGATCATCCTGGGGAGTTGGCAGCATCTCCTCTACCGATCATCCTGGGGAGTTGGCAGCATCTCCTCTACCGATCATCCTGGGGAGTTGGCAACATCTCCTCTACCGATCATCCTGGGGAGTTGGCAGCATCTCCTCTACCGATCATCCTGTGGGAGTTGGCAGCATCTCTTCTATCGATCATCCTGGGGAGTTGGCAGCATCTCCTCTACCGATCATCCTGGGGAGTTGGCAGCATCTCCTCTACCGATCATCCTGGGGAGTTGGGAGATCATCCTGGGGAGTTGGCAGCATCTCCTCTACCGATCATCCTGGGGAGTTGGCAGCATCTCCTCTACCGATCATCCTGGGGAGTTGGCAGCATCTCCTCTACCGATCATCCTGGGGAGTTGGCAACATCTCCTCTACCGATCATCCTGGGGAGTTGGCAGCATCTCCTCTACCGATCATCCTGGGGAGTTGGCAGCATCTCCTCTACCGATCATCCTGGGGAGTTGGCAGCATCTCCTCTACCGATCATCCTGTGGGAGTTGGCAGCATCTCTTCTATCGATCATCCTGGGGAGTTGGCAGCATCTCCTCTACCGATCATCCTGTGGGAGTTGGCAGCATCTCTTCTATCGATCATCCTGGGGAGTTGGCAGCATCTCCTCTACCGATCATCCTGGGGAGTTGGCAGCATCTCCTCTACCGATCATCCTGGGGAGTTGGCAGCATGTCTTTCTCTACCGATCATCCTGTGGGAGTTGGCAGCATCTCCACTACCGATCCTCCTGGGGAGTTGGCAGCATCTCCTCTACCGATCATCCTGGGGAGTTGGCAGTATCTCCTCTACCGATCATCCTGGGGAGTTGGCAGCATCTCCTCTACCGATCATCCTGGGGAGTTGGCAGTATCTCCTCTACCGATCATCCTGGGGAGTTGGCAGCATCTCTCTACCGATCATCCTGGGGAGTTGGCAGCATCTCCTCTACCGATCATCCTGGGGAGTTGGCAGCATCTCCTCTACCGATCATCCTGGGGAGTTGGCAACATCTCCTCTACCGATCATCCTGGGGAGTTGGCAACATCTCCTCTACCGATCATCCTGGGGAGTTGGCAGCATCTCCTCTACCGATCATCCTGGGGAGTTGGCAGTATCTCCTCTACCGATCATCCTGGGGAGTTGGCAGCATCTCCTCTACCGATCATCCTGTGGGAGTTGGCAGCATCTCTTCTACCGATCATCCTGGGGAGTTGGCAGCATCTCCTCTACCGATCATCCTGGGGAGTTGGCAGCATCTCCTCTACCGATCATCCTGGGGAGTTGGCAGCATCTCCTCTACCGATCATCCTGGGGAGTTGGCAGCATCTCCTCTACCGATCATCCTGGGGAGTTGGCAGCATGTCTTTCTCTACCGATCATCCTGTGGGAGTTGACACCATCTCCACTACCGATCATCCTGGGGAGTTGGCAGCATCTCCTCTACCGATCATCCTGGGGAGTTGGCAGTATCTCCTCTACCGATCATCCTGGGGAGTTGGCAGCATCTCCTCTACTGATCATCCTGGGGAGTTGGCAACATCTCCTCTACCGATCATCCTGGGGAGTTGGCAGCATCTCCTCTACCGATCATCCTGGGGAGTTGGCAGCATCTCCTCTACCGATCATCCTGGGGAGTTGGCAGCATCTCCTCTACCGATCATCCTGGGGAGTTGGCAGCATCTCCTCTACCGATCATCCTGGGGAGTTGGCAGCATCTCCTCTACCGATCATCCTGGGGAGTTGGCAGCATCTCCTCTACCGATCATCCAGGGAGTTGGCAGCATCTCCTCTACCGATCATCCTGGGGAGTTGGCAGCATCTCCTCTACCGATCATCCTGGGGAGTTGGCAGCATCTCCTCTACCGATCATCCTGGGGAGTTGGCAGCATCTCCTCTACCGATCATCCTGGGGAGTTGGCAGCATCTCCTCTACCGATCATCCTGGGGAGTTGGCAGCATCTCCT
The DNA here is from genome assembly GCF_023373465.1 of Oncorhynchus keta. NCBI lineage: Eukaryota > Metazoa > Chordata > Actinopteri > Salmoniformes > Salmonidae > Oncorhynchus > Oncorhynchus keta. The sequence continues at coordinate 82,360,371 of NC_068424.1, forward strand.
CTACCGATCATCCTGGGGAGTTGGCAGCATCTCTCTACCGATCATCCTGGGGAGTTGGCAGCATCTCCTCTACCGATCATCCTGGGGAGTTGGCAGCATCTCCTCTACCGATCATCCTGGGGAGTTGGCAGCATCTCCTCTACCGATCATCCTGGGGAGTTGGCAGCATCTCCTCTACCGATCATCCTGGGGAGTTGGCAGCATCTCCTCTACCGATCATCCTGGGGAGTTGGCAGCATCTCCTCTACCGATCATCCTGGGGAGTTGGCAGCATCTCCTCTACCGATCATCCTGGGGAGTTGGCAGCATCTCCTCTACCGATCATCCTGGGGAGTTGGCAGTATCTCCTCTACCGATCATCCTGGGGAGTTGGCAGCATCTCCTCTACCGATCATCCTGGGGAGTTGGCAGTATCTCCTCTACCGATCATCCTGGGGAGTTGGCAGCATCTCCTCTACCGATCATCCTGGGGAGTTGGCAACATCTCCTCTACCGATCATCCTGGGGAGTTGGCAGCATCTCCTCTACCGATCATCCTGGGGAGTTGGCAGCATCTCCTCTACCGATCATCCTGGGGAGTTGGCAGCATCTCCTCTACCGATCATCCTGGGGAGTTGGCAGCATCTCCTCTACCGATCATCCAGGGGAGTTGGCAACATCTCCTCTACCGATCATCCTGTGGGAGTTGGCAGCATCTCGATCATCTGGCAGCATCTCCTCTACCGATCATCCTGGGGAGTTGGCAGCATCTCCTCTACCGATCATCCTGGGGAGTTGGCAGCATCTCTTCTATCGATCATCCTGGGGAGTTCATCCATCCTGGGGAGTTGGCAGCATCTCCTCTACCGATCATCCTGGGGAGTTGCATGTCTTTCTCACCGATCATCCTGACACCATCTCTACCGATCATCCTGGGGAGTTGGCAGCATCTCCTCTACCGATCATCCTGGGGAGTTGGCAGCATCTCCTCTACCGATCATCCTGGGGAGTTGGCAGCATCTCCTCTACCGATCATCCTGGGGAGTTGGCAGCATCTCCTCTACCGATCATCCTGGGGAGTTGGCAGCATCTCCTCTACCGATCATCCTGGGGAGTTGGCAGTATCTCCTCTACCGATCATCCTGTGGGAGTTGGCAGCATCTCTTCTATCGATCATCCTGGGAGTTGGCAGCATCTCCTCTACCGATCATCCTGGGGAGTTGGCAGCATCTCCTCTACCGATCATCCTGGGGAGTTGGCAGCATCTCCTCTACCGATCATCCTGGGGAGTTGGCAACATCTCCTCTACCGATCATCCTGGGGAGTTGGCAGCATGTCTTTCTCTACCGATCATCCTGTGGGAGTTGACACCATCTCCACTACCGATCATCCTGGGGAGTTGGCAGCATCTCCTCTACCGATCATCCTGGGGAGTTGGCAGTATCTCCTCTACCGATCATCCTGGGGAGTTGGCAGCATCTCCTCTACCGATCATCCTGGGGAGTTGGCAGCATCTCCTCTACCGATCATCCTGTGGGAGTTGGCAGCATCTCTTCTATCGATCATCCTGGGGAGTTGGCAGCATCTCCTCTACCGATCATCCTGGGGAGTTGGCAGCATCTCTCTGGGGAGTTGGCAGCATCTCCTCTACCGATCATCCTGGGGATCATCTCCTCTACCGATCATCCTGGGGAGTTGGCAGCATCTCCTCTACCGATCATCCTGGGGAGTTGGCAGCATCTCCTCTACCGATCATCCTGGGAGTTGGCAGCATCTCCTCTACCGATCATCCTGGGGAGTTGGCAGCATCTCCTCTACCGATCATCCTGGGGAGTTGGCAGCATCTCCTCTACCGATCATCCTGGGGAGTTGGCAGCATCTCTTCTATCGATCATCCTGGGGAGTTGGCAGCATCTCCTCTACCGATCATCCTGGGGAGTTGGAGTATCTCCTCTGATCATCCTGGGGAGTTGGCAGCATCTCCTCTACCGATCATCCTGGGGAGTTGGCAGCATCTCCTCTACCGATCATCCTGGGGAGTTGGCAGCATCTCCTCTACCGATCATCCTGGGGAGTTGGCAGCATCTCCTCTACCGATCATCCTGGGGAGTTGGGCATCTCCTCTACCGATCATCTCATCTCCTCTACCGATCATCCTGGGGAGTTGGCAGCATCTCCTCTACCGATCATCCTGGGGAGTTGGCAGCATCTCGATTCTACCGATCATCCTGGGGAGTTGGCAGCATCTCCTCTACCGATCATCCTGGGGAGTTGGCAGCATCTCTTCTCGATCCATCCTGGGGAGTTGGCAGCATCTCCTCTACCGATCATCCTGGGGAGTTGGCAGCATCTCCTCTACCGATCATCCTGGGGAGTTGGCAGCATCTCCTCTACCGATCATCCTGGGGAGTTGGCAGCATCTCCTCTACCGATCATCCTGGGGAGTTGGCAGCATCTCCTCTACCGATCATCCTGGGGAGTTCGCAGTATCTCCTCTACCGATCATCCTGGGGAGTTGGCAGCATCTCCTCTACCCGATCATCCTGGGGAGTTGGCAGCATCTCCTCTACCGATCATCCTGGGGAGTTGGCAGCATCTCCTCTACCGATCATCCTGGGGAGTTGGCAGTATCTCCTCTACCGATCATCCTGGGGAGTTGGCAGCATCTCCTCTACCGATCATCCTGGGGAGTTGGCAGCATCTCCTCTACCGATCATCCTGGGGAGTTGGCAGCATCTCCTCTACCGATCATCCTGGGGAGTTGGCAGCATCTCCTCTACCGATCATCCTGGGAGTTGGCAGCATCTCCTCTACCGATCATCCTGGGGAGTTGGCAGCATCTCTTTCTCTACCGATCATCCTGTGGGAGTTGGCAGCATCTCTTCTATCGATCATCCTGGGGAGTTGGCAGCATCTCCTCTACCGATCATCCTGGGGAGTTGGCAGTATCTCCTCTACCGATCATCCTGGGGAGTTGGCAGCATCTCCTCTACTGATCATCCTGGGGAGTTGGCAACATCTCCTCTACCGATCATCCTGTGGGAGTTGGCAGCATCTCTTCTACCGATCATCCTGGGGAGTTGGCAGCATCTCCTCTACCGATCATCCTGGGGAGTTGGCAGCATCTCCTCTACCGATCATCCTGGGGAGTTGGCAACATCTCCTCTACCGATCATCCTGGGGAGTTGGCAGCATCTCCTCTACCGATCATCCTGGGGAGTTGGCAGCATCTCCTCTACCGATCATCCTGGGGAGTTGGCAGCATCTCCTCTACCGATCATCCTGGGGAGTTGGCAGCATCTCCTCTACCGATCATCCTGGGGAGTTGGCAGCATCTCCTCTACTGATCATCCTGGGGAGTTGGCAGCATCTCCTCTACCGATCATCCTGGGGAGTTGGCAGCATCTCCTCTACCGATCATCCTGGGGAGTTGGCAGTATCTCCTCTACCGATCATCCTGGGGAGTTGGCAGCATCTCCTCTACCGATCATCCTGGGGAGTTGGCAGCATCTCCTCTACCGATCATCCTGGGGAGTTGGCAGCATCTCTTCTACCGATCATCCTGGGGAGTTGGCAGCATCTCCTCTACCGATCATCCTGGGAGTTGGACATCTCCTCTACCGATCATCCTGGGGAGTTGGCAGCATCTTTCTCTACCGATCATCCTGTGGGAGTTGGCAGCATCTCCTCTACCGATCATCCTGTGGGAGTTGGCAGCATCTCGTCTACCGATCATCCTGGGGAGTTGGCAGCATCTCCTCTACCGATCATCCTGTGGGAGTTGGCAGCATCTCCTCTACCGATCATCCTGTGGGAGTTGGCAGCATCTCCTCTACCGATCATCCTGGGGAGTTGGCAGTATCTCCTCTACCGATCATCCTGGGGAGTTGGCAGCATCTCCTCTACCGATCATCCTGGGGAGTTGGCAGCATCTCTTCTACCGATCATCCTGGGGAGTTGGCAGCATCTCCTCTACCGATCATCCTGGGGAGTTGGCAGCATCTCTTCTATCGATCATCCTGGGGAGTTGGCAGCATCTCCTCTACCGATCATCCTGGGGAGTTGGCAGCATCTCCTCTACCGATCATCCTGGGGAGTTGGCAGCATGTCTTTCTCTACCGATCATCCTGGGGAGTTGGCACCATCTCCTCTACCGATCATCCTGGGGAGTTGGCAGCATCTCCTCTACCGATCATCCTGGGGAGTTGGCAGCATCTCCTCTACCGATCATCCTGGGGAGTTGGCAGCATCTCCTCTACCGATCATCCTGGGGATCATCCTGGGGAGTTGGCAGCATCTCCTCTACCGATCATCCTGGGGAGTTGGCAGCATCTCCTCTACCGATCATCCTGGGGAGTTGGCAGCATCTCCTCTACCGATCATCCTGGGGAGTTGGCAGCATCTCCTCTACCGATCATCCTGGGGAGTTGGCAGCATCTCCTCTACCGATCATCCTGGGGAGTTGGCAGCATCTCCTCTACCGATCATCCTGGGGAGTTGGCAGCATCTCCTCTACCGATCATCCTGGGGAGTTGGCAGCATCTCCTCTACCGATCATCCTGGGGAGTTGGCAGCATCTCCTCTACCGATCATCCTGGGGAGTTGGCAGTATCTCCTCTACCGATCATCCTGGGGAGTTGGCAGCATCTCCTCGATCATCCTGTGGGAGTTGGCAGTATCTCCTCTACCGATCATCCTGGGGAGTTGGCAGCATCTCCTCTACCGATCATCCTGTGGGAGTTGGCAGCATCTCTTCTATCGATCATCCTGGGGAGTTGGCAGCATCTCCTCTACCGATCATCCTGGGGAGTTGGCAACATCTCCTCTACTGATCATCCTGGGGAGTTGGCAGCATGTCTTTCTCTACCGATCATCCTGTGGGAGTTGACACCATCTCCACTACCGATCATCCTGGGGAGTTGGCAGCATCTCCTCTACCGATCATCCTGGGGAGTTGGCAGTATCTCCTCTACCGATCATCCTGGGGAGTTGGCAGCATCTCCTCTACTGATCATCCTGGGGAGTTGGCAGCATCTCCTCTACCGATCATCCTGGGGAGTTGGCAGCATCTCTTCATCGATCATCCTGGGGAGTTGGCAGCATCTCCTCTACCGATCATCCTGGGGAGTTGGCAGCATCTCCTCTACCGATCATCCTGGGGAGTTGGCAACATCTCCTCTACCGATCATCCTGGGGAGTTGGCAGCATCTCCTCTACCGATCATCCTGGGGAGTTGGCAGCATCTCCTCTACCGATCATCCGGGGAGTTGGCAGTATCTCCTCTACCGATCATCCTGGGGAGTTGGCAGCATCTCCTCTACCGATCATCCTGGGGAGTTGGCAGTATCTCCTCTACGATCATCCTGGGGAGTTGGCAGTATCTCCTCTACCGATCATCCTGGGGAGTTGGCAGCATCTCCTCTACCGATCATCCTGGGGAGTTGGCAGTATCTCCTCTACCGATCATCCTGGGGAGTTGGCAGCATCTCCTCTACCGATCATCCTGGGGAGTTGGCAACATCTCCTCTACCGATCATCCTGGGGAGTTGGCAGCATCTCCTCTACCGATCATCCTGGGGAGTTGGCAGCATCTCCTCTACCGATCATCCTGGGGAGTTGGCAGCATCTCCTCTACCGATCATCCTGGGGAGTTGGCAGTATCTCCTCTACCGATCATCCTGGGGAGTTGGCAGCATCTCCTCTACCGATCATCCTGGGGAGTTGGCAGTATCTCCTCTATCGATCATCCTGGGGAGTTGGCAGCATCTCCTCTACCGATCATCCTGGGGAGTTGGCAACATCTCCTCTACCGATCATCCTGGGGAGTTGGCAGCATCTCCTCTACCGATCATCCTGGGGAGTTGGCAGCATCTCCTCTACCGATCATCCTGGGGAGTTGGCAGCATCTCCTCTACCGATCATCCTGGGGAGTTGGCAACATCTCTCTACCGATCATCCTGGGAGTTGGCAGCATCTCCTCTACCGATCATCCTGTGGGAGTTGGCAGCATCTCTTCTATCGATCATCCTGGGGAGTTGGCAGCATCTCCTCTACCGATCATCCTGGGGAGTTGGCAGCATCTCCTCTACCGATCATCCTGGGGAGTTGGCAGCATCTCCTCTACCGATCATCCTGGGGAGTTGGCATCTCCTCTACCGATCATCCTGGGGAGTTGGCCTCTACCGATCATCCTGGGGAGTTGGCAGCATCTCCTCTACCGATCATCCTGGGGAGTTGGCAGCATCTCCTCTACCGATCATCCTGGGGAGTTGGCAGTATCTCCTCTACCGATCATCCTGGGGAGTTGGCAGCATCTCCTCTACCGATCATCCTGGGGAGTTGGCAGCATCTCCTCTACCGATCATCCTGGGGAGTTGGCAACATCTCCTCTACCGATCATCCTGGGGAGTTGGCAGCATCTCCTCTACCGATCATCCTGGGGAGTTGGCAGCATCTCCTCTACCGATCATCCTGTGGGAGTTGGCAGCATCTCTTCTACCGATCATCCTGGGGAGTTGGCAGCATCTCCTCTACCGATCATCCTGGGGAGTTGGCAGCATCTCCTCTACCGATCATCCTGGGGAGTTCATCTCTGATCATCCTGGGGAGTTGGCAGCATCTCCTCTACCGATCATCCTGGGGAGTTGGCAGCATCTCTCTCTACCGATCATCCTGGGGAGTTGGCAGCATCTCCTCTACCGATCATCCTGGGGAGTTGGCAGCATCTCCTCTACCGATCATCCTGGGGAGTTGGCAGCATCTCCTCTACCGATCATCCTGGGGAGTTGGCAGCATCTCCTCTACCGATCATCCTGGGGAGTTGGCAGCATCTCCTCTACCGATCATCCTGGGGAGTTGGCAGCATCTCCTCTACCGATCATCCTGGGAGGGAGTTGGCAGTTGGCAGCATCTCCTCTACCGATCATCCTGGGGAGTTGGCAGCATCTCTTCTATCGATCATCCTGGGGAGTTGGCAACATCTCCTCTACCGATCATCCTGGGGAGTTGGCAGCATGTCTTTCATCTACCGATCATCCTGTGGGAGTTGGCAGCATCTCTTCTATCGATCATCCTGGGGAGTTGGCAGCATCTCCTCTACCGATCATCCTGGGAGTTGGCAGCATCTCCTCTACCGATCATCCTGGGGAGTTGGCAGTATCTCCTCTACCGATCATCCTGGGGAGTTGGCAGCATCTCCTCTACCGATCATCCTGGGGAGTTGGCAGCATCTCCTCTACCGATCATCCTGGGGAGTTGGCAGCATCTCCTCTACCGATCATCCTGGGGAGTTGGCAGCATCTCCTCTACCGATCATCCTGGGGAGTTGGCAGCATCTCCTCTACCGATCATCCTGGGGAGTTGGCAGCATCTCCTCTACCGATCATCCTGTGGGAGTTGGCAGCATCTCTTCTATCGATCATCCTGGGGAGTTGGCAGCATCTCCTCTACCGATCATCCTGGGGAGTTGGCAGCATCTCTTCTATCGATCATCCTGGGGAGTTGGCAGCATCTCATCTTCCGATCATCCTGGGGAGTTGGCAGTATCTCCTCTACCGATCATCCTGGGGAGTTGGCAGTATCTCCTCTACCGATCATCCTGGGGAGTTGGCAGCATCTCCTCTACCGATCATCCTGTGGGAGTTGGCAGCATCTCCTCTACCGATCATCCTGGGGAGTTGGCAGCATCTCCTCTACCGATCATCCTGGGGAGTTGGCAGCATCTCCTCTACCGATCATCCTGGGGAGTTGGCAGCATCTCCTCTACCGATCATCCTGGGGAGTTGGCAGCATCTCCTCTACCGATCATCCTGGGGAGTTGGCAGCATCTCCTCTACCGATCATCCTGGGGAGTTGGCAGCATCTCCTCTACCGATCATCCTGGGGAGTTGGCAGCATCTCCTCTACCGATCATCCTGGGGAGTTGGCAGCATCTCCTCTACCGATCATCCTGGGGAGTTGGCAGCATCTCCTCTACCGATCATCCTGGGGAGTTGGCAGCATGTCTTTCTCTACCGATCATCCTGTGGGAGTTGGCAGCATCTCTTCTACCGATCATCCTGGGGAGTTGGCAAGCATCTCCTCTACCGATCATCCTGTGGGAGGGAGTTGGCAGCATCTCCTCTACCGATCATCCTGGGGAGTTGGCAGCATCTCTCTACCGATCATCCTGGGGAGTTGGCAGCATCTCCTCTACCGATCATCCTGGGGAGTTGGCAGCATCTCCTCTACCGATCATCCTGGGAGTTGGCAGCATCTCCTCTACCGATCATCCTGTGGGAGTTGGCAGCATCTCTTCTATCGATCATCCTGGGGAGTTGGCAGCATCTCCATCGATCATCCTGGGGAGTTGGCAGCATCATCTGGGAGTTGGCAGCATCTCATCTACCGATCATCCTGGGGAGTTGGCAGCATCTCCTCTACCGATCATCCTGGGGAGTTGGCAGCATCTCCTCTACCGATCATCCTGGGGAGTTGGCAGCATCTCCTCTACCGATCATCCTGGGGAGTTGGCAGCATCTCCTCTACCGATCATCCTGGGGAGTTGGCAGCATCTCTTCTATCGATCATCCTGGGGAGTTGGCAGCATCTCCTCTACCGATCATCCTGGGAGTTGGCAGCATCTCTCTACCGATCATCCTGGGGAGTTGGCAGCATCTCCTCTACCGATCATCCTGGGGAGTTGGCAGCATCTCCTCTACCGATCATCCTGGGGAGTTGGCAGCATCTCTCTCTACCGATCATCCTGGGGAGTTGGCAGCATCTCCTCTACCGATCATCCTGGGGAGTTGGCAACATCTCCTCTACCGATCATCCTGGGGAGTTGGCAACATCTCCTCTACCGATCATCCTGGGGAGTTGGCAGCATGTCCTTCTCTACCGATCATCCTGTGGTAGTTGGCAGTATCTCCTCTACCGATCATCCTGGGGAGTTGGCAGCATCTCCTCTACCGATCATCCTGGGGAGTTGGCAGTATCTCCTCTACCGATCATCCTGGGGAGTTGGCAGTATCTCCTCTACCGATCATCCTGGGGAGTTGGCAGCATCTCCTCTACCGATCATCCTGGGAGTTGGCAGTATCTCCTCTACCGATCATCCTGGGGAGTTGGCAGCATCTCCTCTACCGATCATCCTGGGGAGTTGGCAACATCTCCTCTACCGATCATCCTGGGGAGTTGGCAGCATCTCCTCTACCGATCATCCTGTGGGAGTTGGCAGCATCTCCTCTACCGATCATCCTGTGGGAGTTGGCAGATCATCCTGTGGGAGTTGGCAGCATCTCCTCTACCGATCATCCTGTGGGAGTTGGCAGCATCTCCTCTACCGATCATCCTGGGGAGTTGGCAGCATCTCCTCTACCGATCATCCTGGGGAGTTGGCAGCATCTCCTCTACCGATCATCCTGGGGAGTTGGCAGCATCTCCTCTACCGATCATCCTGGGGAGTTGGCAGCATCTCCTCTACCGATCATCCTGGGGAGTTGGCAGTATCTCCTCTACCGATCATCCTGGGGAGTTGGCAGCATCTCCTCTACCGATCATCCTGGGGAGTTGGCAGTATCTCCTCTACCGATCATCCTGGGGAGTTGGCAGCATCTCCTCTACCGATCATCCTGGGGAGTTGGCAGCATCTCCTCTATCGATCATCCTGGGGAGTTGGCAGTATCTCCTCTACCGATCATCCTGGGGAGTTGGCAGCATCTCCTCTACCGATCATCCTGGGGAGTTGGCAACATCTCCTCTACCGATCATCCTGGGGAGTTGGCAACATCTCCTCTACCGATCATCCTGGGGAGTTGGCAGCATCTCTCCTCTACCGATCATCCTGGGGAGTTGGCAGCATCTCCTCTACCGATCATCCTGGGGAGTTGGCAGCATCTCCTCTACCGATCATCCTGGGGAGTTGGCAGCATCTCCTCTACCGATCATCCTGGGGAGTTGGCAGCATCTCCTCTACCGATCATCCTGGGGAGTTGGCAGCATCTCCTCTACCGATCATCCTGGGGAGTTGGCAGCATCTCCTCTACCGATCATCCTGGGGAGTTGGCAGCATCTCCTCTACCGATCATCCTGGGGAGTTGGCAGCATCTCCTCTACCGATCATCCTGGGGAGTTGGCAGCATCTCCTCTACCGATCATCCTGGGGAGTTGGCAGCATCTCCTCTACCGATCATCCTGGGGAGTTGGCAGCATCTCCTCTACCGATCATCCTGGGGAGTTGGCAACATCTCCTCTACCGATCATCCTGGGGAGTTGGCAGCATCTCCTCTACCGATCATCCTGGGGAGTTGGCAGCATCTCCTCTACCGATCATCCTGGGGAGTTGGCAGCATCTCCTCTACCGATCATCCTGGGGAGTTGGCAGCATCTCCTCTACCGATCATCCTGGGGAGTTGGCAGCATCTCCTCTACCGATCATCCTGGGAGTTGGCAGCATCTCCTCTACCGATCATCCTGTGGGAGTTGGCAGCATCTCTTCTGGGGAGTTCGATCATCCTGGGGAGTTCATCTCCTCTACCGATCATCCTGGGGAGTTGGCAGCATGTCTTTCTCTACCGATCATCCTGTGGGAGTTGGCAGCATCTCCTCTACCGATCATCCTGTGGGAGTTGGCAGCATCTCCTCTACCGATCATCCTGGGGAGTTGGCAGCATCTCCTCTACCGATCATCCTGGGGAGTTGGCAGCATCTCCTCTACCGATCATCCTGGGGAGTTGGCAGCATCTCCTCTACCGATCATCCTGGGGAGTTGGCAGTATCTCCTCTACCGATCATCCTGGGGAGTTGGCAACATCTCCTCTACCGATCATCCTGGGGAGTTGGCAGCATCTCCTCTACCGATCATCCTGGGGAGTTGGCAGCATGTCTTTCTCTACCGATCATCCTGTGGGAGTTGGCAGCATCTCCTCTACCGATCATCCTGGGGAGTTGGCAGCATCTCCTCTACCGATCATCCTGTGGGAGTTGGCAGCATCTCCTCTACCGATCATCCTGGCAGCATCTCCTCTACCGATCATCCTGGGGAGTTGGCAGCATCTCCTCTACCGATCATCCTGGGGAGTTGGCAGCATCTCCTCTACCGATCATCCTGGGGAGTTGGCAGCATCTCCTCTACCGATCATCCTGGGGAGTTGGCAGCATCTCCTCTACCGATCATCCTGGGGAGTTGGCAGCATCTCCTCTACCGATCATCCTGGGGAGTTGGCAGCATCTCCTCTACCGATCATCCTGGGGAGTTGGCAACATCTCCTCTACCGATCATCCTGGGGAGTTGGCAACATCTCCTCTACCGATCATCCTGGGGAGTTGGCAGCATGTCTTTCTCTACCGATCATCCTGGGGAGTTGGCAGCATCTCCTCTACCGATCATCCTGGGGAGTTGGCAGCATCTCCTCTACCGATCATCCTGGGGAGTTGGCAACATCTCCTCTACCGATCATCCTGGGGAGTTGGCAGCATCTCCTCTACCGATCATCCTGTGGGAGTTGGCAGCATCTCCTCTACCGATCATCCTGGGGAGTTGGCAGCATCTCCTCTACCGATCATCCTGGGGAGTTGGCAGCATCTCCTCTACCGATCATCCTGGGGAGTTGGCAGCATCTCCTCTACCGATCATCCTGGGGAGTTGGCAGCATCTCCTCTACCGATCATCCTGGGGAGTTGGCAGCATCTCCTCTACCGATCATCCTGGGGAGTTGGCAGCATCTCTCTACCGATCATCCTGGGGAGTTGGCAGTATCTCCTCTACCGATCATCCTGGGGAGTTGGCAGCATCTCCTCTACCGATCATCCTGGGGAGTTGGCAGCATCTCCTCTACCGATCATCCTGGGGAGTTGGCAGCATCTCTTCTACCGATCATCCTGGGGAGTTGGCAGCATCTCCTCTACCGATCATCCTGGGGAGTTGGCAGTATCTCCTCTACCGATCATCCTGGGGAGTTGGCAGCATCTCCTCTACCGATCATCCTGGGGAGTTGGCAGCATCTCCTCTACCGATCATCCTGGGGAGTTGGCAGCATCTCCTCTACCGATCATCCTGGGGAGTTGGCAGCATCTCCATCTACCGATCATCCTGGGGAGTTGGCAGCATCTCCTCTACCGATCATCCTGGGGAGTTGGCAGCATCTCCTCTACCGATCATCCTGGGAGTTGGCAGCATCTATCGATCATCCTCAGCATCTCCTCTACCGATCATCCTGGGGAGTTGGCAGCATCTCCTCTACCGATCATCCTGGGGAGTTGGCATCTCCTCTACCGATCATCCTGGGGAGTTGGCAACATCTCCTCTACCGATCATCCTGGGGAGTTGGCAAGCATCTCTCTACCGATCATCCTGGGGAGTTGGCAGCATCTCTACCGATCATCCTGGGGAGTTGGCAGCATCTCCTCTACCGATCATCCTGGGGAGTTGGCAGCATCTCCTCTACCGATCATCCTGGGGAGTTGGCAGCATCTCCTCTACCGATCATCCTGGGGAGTTGGCAGCATCTCCTCTACCGATCATCCTGGGGAGTTGGCAGCATCTCCTCTACCGATCATCCTGGGGAGTTGGCAGCATCTCCTCTACCGATCATCCTGGGGAGTTGGCAGCATCTCCTCTACCGATCATCCTGGGGAGTTGGCAACATCTCCTCTACCGATCATCCTGGGGAGTTGGCAACATCTCCTCTACCGATCATCCTGGGGAGTTGGCAGCATGTCTTTCTCTACCGATCATCCTGTGGGAGTTGGCAGCATCTCCTCTACCGATCATCCTGTGGGAGTTGGCAGCATCTCCTCTACCGATCATCCTGGGGAGTTGGCAGCATCTCCTCTACCGATCATCCTGGGGAGTTGGCAGCATCTCCTCTACCGATCATCCTGGGGAGTTGGCAGTATCTCCTCTACCGATCATCCTGGGGAGTTGGCAGTATCTCCTCTACCGATCATCCTGGGGAGTTGGCAGCATCTCCTCTACCGATCATCCTGGGAGTTGGCAGCATCTCCTCTACCGATCATCCTGGGGAGTTGGCAGCATCTCCTCTACCGATCATCCTGGGGAGTTGGCAGCATCTCCTCTACCGATCATCCTGGGGAGTTGGCAGCATCTCCTCTACCGATCATCCTGGGAGTTGGCAGCATCTCCTCTACCGATCATCCTGTGGGAGTTGGCAACATCTCCTCTACCGATCATCCTGGGGAGTTGGCAGCATCTCTTCTACCGATCATCCTGGGGAGTTGGCAGCATCTCCTCTACCGATCATCCTGTGGGAGTTGGCAGCATCTCCTCTACCGATCATCCTGGGGAGTTGGCAGCATCTCCTCTACCGATCATCCTGGGGAGTTGGCAGTATCTCCTCTACCGATCATCCTGGGGAGTTGGGCATCTCTTCTATCGATCATCCTGGGGAGTTGGCAGTATCTCCTCTACCGATCATCCTGGGGAGTTGGCAGCATCATCCTGGGGAGTTGGCATCTCCTCTACCGATCATCCTGGGGAGTTGGCAGTATCTCCTCTACCGATCATCCTGGGGAGTTGGCAGCATCTCTCTACCGATCATCCTGGGGAGTTGGCAGTATCTCCTCTACCGATCATCCTGGGGAGTTGGCAGCATCTCCTCTACCGATCATCCTGGGGAGTTGGCAGCATCTCCTCTACCGATCATCCTGGGGAGTTGGGAGTCCTGGGAGTTAGCAGTATCTCTCTACTGATCATCCTGGGGAGTTGGCAGCATCTCCTCTACCGATCATCCTGGGGAGTTGGCAGTATCTCCTCTACCGATCATCCTGGGGAGTTGGCAGCATCTCCTCTACCGATCATCCTGGGGAGTTGGCAGTATCTCCTCTACCGATCATCCTGGGGAGTTGGCAGCATCTCCTCTACCGATCATCCTGGGGAGTTGGCAACATCTCCTCTACCGATCATCCTGGGGATCATCCTGGGGAGTTGGCAGCATTCCTCTGTCCTTTCTCTACCGATCATCCTGGGAGTTGGCAGCATCTCTCTACCGATCATCCTGGGGAGTTGGCAGCATCTCCTCTACCGATCATCCTGGGGAGTTGGCAGCATCTCCTCTACCGATCATCCTGGGGAGTTGGCAGCATCTCCTCTACCGATCATCCTGGGGAGTTGGCAGCATCTCCTCTACCGATCATCCTGGGGAGTTGGCAGCATGTCTTTCTCTACCGATCATCCTGTGGGAGTTGGCAGCATCTCCACTACCGATCCTCCTGTGGGAGTTGGCAGCATCTCCTCTACCGATCATCCTGGGGAGTTGGCAGCATCTCCTCTACCGATCATCCTGGGGAGTTGGCAGTATCTCCTCTACCGATCATCCTGGGGAGTTGGCAGTATCTCCTCTACCGATCATCCTGGGGAGTTGGCAGCATCTCCTCTATCGATCATCCTGGGGAGTTGGCAGTATCTCCTCTACCGATCATCCTGGGGAGTTGGCAGCATCTCCTCTACCGATCATCCTGGGGAGTTGGCAACATCTCCTCTACCGATCATCCTGGGGAGTTGGCAACATCTCCTCTACCGATCATCCTGGGGAGTTGGCAGCATGTCTTTCTCTACCGATCATCCTGGGGAGCATCTCCTCTCTACCGATCATCCTGGGGAGTTGGCAACATCTCCTCTACCGATCATCCTGGGGAGTTGGCAGCATCTCCTCTACCGATCATCCTGGGGAGTTGGCAGCATCTCATCTTCCGATCATCCTGGGGAGTTGGCAGTATCTCCTCTATCGATCATCCTGGGGAGTTGGCAGTATCTCCTCTACCGATCATCCTGGGGAGTTGGCAGCATCTCCTCTACCGATCATCCTGGGGAGTTGGCAGTATCTCCTCTACCGATCATCCTGGGGAGTTGGCAGTATCTCCTCTATCGATCATCCTGGGGAGTTGGCAGTATCTCCTCTACCGATCATCCTGGGGAGTTGGCAGCATCTCCTCTACCGATCATCCTGGGGAGTTGGCAGCATCTCCTCTACCGATCATCCTGGGGAGTTGGCAGCATCTCCTCTACCGATCATCCTGGGGAGTTGGCAGCATCTCCTCTACCGATCATCCTGGGGAGTTGGCAGCATCTCCTCTACCGATCATCCTGGGGAGTTGGCAGCATCTCCTCTACCGATCATCCTGGGGAGTTGGCAGCATCTCCTCTACCGATCATCCTGGGGAGTTGGCAGTATCTCCTCTACCGATCATCCTGGGGAGTTGGCATTATCTCCTCTACCGATCATTTGGGGAGTTGGCAGTATCTCCTCTACCGATCATCCTGGGGAGTTGGCAGCATCTCCTCTACCGATCATCCTGGGGAGTTGGCAGCATCTCCTCTACCGATCATCCTGGGGAGTTGGCAGCATCTCCTCTACCGATCATCCTGGGGAGTTGGCAACATATCCTCTACCGATCATCCTGGGGAGTTGGCAGCATGTCTTCTCTACCGATCATCCTGTGGGAGTTGGCAGCATCTCCTCTACCGATCATCCTGGGGAGTTGGCAGTATCTCCTCTACCGATCATCCTGGGGAGTTGGCAGCATCTCCTCTACCGATCATCCTGGGGAGTTGGCAGTATCTCCTCTACCGATCATCCTGGGGAGTTGGCAGCATCTCCTCTACCGATCATCCTGGGGAGTTGGCAGCATCTCCTCTACCGATCATCCTGGGGAGTTGGCAGCATCTCCTCTACCGATCATCCTGGGGAGTTGGCAGCATCTCATCTTCCGATCATCCTGGGGAGTTGGCAGTATCTCCTCTACCGATCATCCTGGGAGTTCAGCATCTCATCTACCGATCATCCTGGGGAGTTGGCAGCATCTCCTCTACCGATCATCCTGGGGAGTTGGCAGTATCTCCTCTACCGATCATCCTGGGGAGTTGGCAGCATCTCCTCTACCGATCATCCTGGGGAGTTGGCAGTATCTCCTCTACCGATCATCCTGGGGAGTTGGCAGCATCTCCTCTACCGATCATCCTGGGGAGTTGGCAGCATCTCCTCTACCGATCATCCTGGGGAGTTGGCAACATCTCCTCTACCGATCATCCTGGGGAGTTGGCAGCATCTCCTCTACCGATCATCCTGGGGAGTTGGCAGCATGTCTTTCTACCGATCATCCTGGGGAGTTGGCAACATATCCTCTACCGATCATCCTGGGGAGTTGGCAGCATGTCTTTTCTCTACCGATCATCCTGGGGAGTTGGCAGCATCTCCTCTACCGATCATCCTGGGGAGTTGGCAATATCTCCTCTACCGATCATCCTGGGGAGTTGGCAGCATCTCCTCTACCGATCATCCTGGGGAGTTCAGCATCTCATCTACCGATCATCCTACCGATCATCCTGGGGAGTTGGCAGCATCTCCTCTACCGATCATCCTGGGGAGTTGGCAGCATCTCCTCTACCGATCATCCTGGGGAGTTGGCAGCATCTCCTCTACCGATCATCCTGGGGAGTTGGCAACATCTCCTCTACCGATCATCCTGGGGAGTTGGCAGCATGTCTTTCTCTACCGATCATCCTGTGGGAGTTGGCAGCATCTCCTCTACCGATCATCCTGGGGAGTTGGCAGTATCTCCTCTACCGATCATCCTGGGGAGTTGGCAGCATCTCCTCTACCGATCATCCTGGGGAGTTGGCAGCATCTCCTCTACCGATCATCCTGGGGAGTTGGCAGCATCTCCTCTACCGATCATCCTGGGAGTTGGCAGCATCTCCTCTACCGATCATCCTGGGGAGTTGGCAACATCTCCTCTACCGATCATCCTGGGGAGTTGGCAGCATCTCCTATACCGATCATCCTGGGGAGTTGGCAGCATCTCCTCTACCGATCATCCTGGGGAGTTGGCAACATCTCCTCTACCGATCATCCTGTGGGAGTTGGCAGCATCTCCTCTACCGATCATCCTGTGGGAGTTGGCAGCATCTCTTCTATCGATCATCCTGGGGAGTTGGCAGCATCTCCTCTTCCGATCATCCTGGGGAGTTTAATTTTCCTTTATTTTACTAGGCAAGTCAGTTAAGAACAAATTCTTAATTTCAATGATGGCCTAGGAACAGTGGCTTAACTGCCTGTTCAGGGGCAGAACGACAGATTTTATACTTTGTCAGCTCGGGGATTTGAACTTGCAACCTTTC
>NC_068424.1:82384965-82419965 GCF_023373465.1 Oncorhynchus keta
GCCTAGTGATTAGAGACAGGTAGACTAGTAACCAGCAGGTAGCCTAGTGATTAGAGGCAGGTAGCCTAGTGATTAGAGCGTTAGACTAGTAACCAGCAGGTAGCCTAGTGATTAGAGGCAGGTAGCCTAGTGATTTGAGCGTTAGACTAGTAACCAGCAGGTAGCCTAGTGATTAGAGACAGGTAGACTAGTGATTCGAGCGTTAGACTAGTAACCAGCAGGTAGCCTAGTGATTAGAGGCAGGTAGCCTAGTGATTAGAGTGTTAGACGAGTAACCAGCAGGTAGCCTAGTGATTAGAGTAGACTAGTAACCAGCAGGTAGTCTAGTGATTAGAGCCAGGTAGCCTAGTGATTAGAGCTTTAGACTTAATCAGCAGGTAGTCTAGTGATTAGAGGCATAGCCTAGTGATTAGAGCGTTGACTGTAACCAGCAGGTAGCCTAGTGATTAGAGCGTTAGACTAGCAAACCAGCAGGTAGCCTAGTGATTAGAGCGTTAGACTAGTAACCAGCAGGTAGCCTAGTGATTAGAGGCAGGTAGCCTAGTGATTCGAGCGTTAGACTAGTAACCAGCAGGTAGCCTAGTGATTAGAGCTTTAGACTAGTAACCAGCAGGTAGTCTAGTGATTAGAGGCAGGTATCCTAGTGATTAGAGCTTTAGACTAGTAACCAGCAGGTAGTCTGGTGATTAGAGGCAGGTAGCCTAGTGATTAGAGCGTTGGACTAGTAACCAGCAGGTAGCCTAGTGATTAGAGCGTTAGACTAGTAACCAGCAGGTAGCCTAGTGATTAGAGCGTTGGACTAGTAACCAGCAGGTAGCCTAGTGATTAAAGCGTTAGACTAGTAACCAGCAGGTAGCCTAGTGATTAGAGCGTTAGACTAGTAACCATCAGGTAGCCTAGTGATTAGAGCGTTAGACTAGTAACCAGCAGGTAGCCTAGTGATTAGAGCGTTAGACTAGTAACCAGCAGGTAGCCTAGTGATTAGAGCGTTAGACTAGTAACCAGCAGGTAGCCTAGTGGTTAGAGCGTTGGACTAGTAACCAGCAGGTAGCCTAGTGATTAGAGCGTTAGACTAGTAACCAGCAGGTAGCCTAGTGATTAGAGCGTTAGACTAGTAACCAGCAGGTAGCCTAGTGATTAGAGGCAGGTAGCCTAGTGATTAGAGCGTTAGACTAGTAACCAGCAGGTAGCCTAGTGATTAGAGCGTTAGACTAGTAACCAGCAGGTAGCCTAGTGATTAGAGCGTTAGACTAGTAACCATCAGGTAGCCTAGTGATTAGAGGCAGGTAGCCTAGTGATTAGAGCGTTAGACTAATAACCAGCAGGTAGCCTAGTGATTAGAGCGTTAGACTAGTAACCAGCAGGTAGCCTAGTGATTAGAGTGTAGGGGCGGCTGGTAGTCTAGTGGTTAGAGTGTAGGGGCTGCAGGGTAGCCTAGTGGTTAGAGTGTAGAGGCTGCAGGGTAGCCTAGTGGTTAGAGTGTAGAGGTGGCAGGGTAGCCTAGTGGTTAGAGTGTAAAGGGTGGCAGGGTAGCCTAGTGGTTAGAGTGTAGGGGCTGCAGGGTAGCCTAGTGGTTAGAGTGTTGGACTAGTAACCAAAAGGTTGCTTGATCAAATCCCTGAGCTGACAAGGTAAAAACATGTTGTTCAGCCCCTAAACAAGGCAGTTAACCCCACTGTGCCTCGGCTGTGGTTGTAAATAAGATGTTTTTCTTAATTCACTGACTTGCCAAGTTAAATAAAATGTAGAAACCTGTTATGGATTGCTACTTGTTATGGCCATGATAAGAAAAGCATCAGACACGTTGCTGTTGAACCAGATGTCTTTATAGTAACAGCAGCCTGTAAGGTCTTGGTTTGTCAATAGAACAAAATGGGAAAACAGGCTATTGGTACAGTGTCACCGAATCATCACCATTTCCATGATGGGAATACATGGAGATGGGTTTTACACTAAATAATACCAGGAGCTAAAATAATGTATAATTAGCTTAGCATAGCATAGCATAGCATAGCTTAGCATAGCATAGCATAGCTTAGCATAGCTAAGGGGATGTTGCTAAATATGATATTTTAATAACACTTTTGTTGATTATTAAGATGTTTTACAAAATGGTCTCACGAGCCAAATCATTTCTGATAGTCTTCACTATTTGGCGAATGCATTGGGCAGGACAACAACAAACTGCTTTCGTTGAGAAGGAGTGGAGGCAGTATATGTTTGGTTTATAATCAAATGAATGCATTGGGCAGGACAACAACAAACTGCTTTCGTTGAGAAGGAGTGGAGGCAGTATATGTTTGGTTTATAATCAAATGAATGCATTGGGCAGGACAACAACAAACTGCTTTCGTTGAGAAGGAGTGGAGGCAGTATATATTTGGTTTATAATCAAATGAATGCATTGGGCAGGACAACAACAAACTGCTTTCGTTGAGAAGGAGTGGAGGCGGTATATGTTTGGTTTATCATCAAATCAAAAGAAATGGAGAAAAAAGTTTTAAATGATTCTAAATACAAGCTTTGTGGGCACAAAAAAAGCACATCTCTCCATGTGCTTATGGGCGCTGTGTGTGACAGCTGGATAGGCTGTGAGTCTGCTGTCAAAATCCATGCCATAACCAACCACATTACTGCTCAGACCAGCTTTCGGTTGGTTTTAAATATCCCCGACTAGAGCTGCCTGAAATTTGGAAAGTTTTTAAAGAAACATCTCAGATATTGCCATCCTTCCCACCTTAGTGCAAGCAAGCTCATAAAATACAGGTAAATGACCAATCCTGAGATCAGAAGAGCGCCGGCTTTAAAGGGATACTTCAGGATTTTGTCCTGAAGCCTTTTCTTTGTCAGTGATCTAAAATGATAGCAGTCACTCTTTAGAATGAAAGAGAGCAAGAGAGAGAGAGAGAGATGGAGAAAAAGAGCGACAGAGAGAGAGATGGAGAAAAAGAGCAGAGAGAGAAAGCGAGAGAGAGAAAGAGAGAAAGCAACAGAGAGAGAGAAAGCGACAGAGGGAGAGAGAGAGCGACAGAGAGAGAGAGAGAGAGAGAGATGGAGAGAGAGAGAGAGAGAGAGAGAGAGAGAGAGAGAGAGAGAGAGAGAGAGAGAAAGAAAGTGACAGAGAGAGAGAGAGAGAGAGAGAGAGAGAGAGAGAAAGTGACAGAGAGAGAGACAGAGAGAGAAAGTGACAGAGAGAGAGAGAGAGAGAAAGTGACAGAGAGAGAGACAGAGAGACAGAGAGAGAGAGAGAGAGAGAGAGAGAGAGAGAGAGAGAGAGAGAGAGAGAGAGAGAAAGCAAGCGACTGAGAGAGAAAGAGCCAAGGGAGGAGGCAGAAGAGAAGAACAAGAAGGATGTCTGTAGTTTCTTTTTTTTTTGCATTAAAGAGAATATTTTTGTTATTGAAGTCGAACCTCTATCAGGGAAGAGCAGGCAATTACACAGAATCTTTCCATGCATGAAATCCCGCCTGCGTGTTGTTGATAAATTTCCAAACACCTTCTCCTTTTTTATTGAAACTTTACTCATGCACTTACAGTGGCAAATAAAACAGGTATGTGAACCCTTTGGAATTACCTGGATTTCTGCATTAATTGGTCATCAAATTTATTCTGATCTTCATCTAAGTCACAACAACAGAC
Source organism: Oncorhynchus keta (assembly GCF_023373465.1). Lineage (NCBI taxonomy): Eukaryota > Metazoa > Chordata > Actinopteri > Salmoniformes > Salmonidae > Oncorhynchus > Oncorhynchus keta. Next base: position 82,388,605 of record NC_068424.1, read on the forward strand.
AAACACAGTCTGCTTGAACTAATAACATACAAAAAAATTATACATGTTCGTGTCTTCATTGAACACACCGTGTAAACATTCACAGTGCAGGTTGTGGTGTGAAAAGTATGTGAACCCTTGGATTTAATAACTGGTTGACCCTCCTTTGGCAGCAACAACCTCAACCAAAGGTTTTCTGCAAGTCTTTAGCTGACACTCTAGGATTCTACTTAACCTCATTGAGCATTTTGCTCTGTGCTCTTGCAGTCATCTTTGCAGGACGGCCACTCCTAGGGAGAGTAGCAACAGTGCTGAACTTTCTCCATTTATAGACAATTTGTCTTACCGTGGACTGATGAACATCAAGGCTTTTAGAGGTACTTTGGTAACCATTTCCAGCTTTATACAAGTCAACAATTCTTAATCTTAGGTCTTCAAAGATCTATTTTCTTCGAGGCATGGTTCACACCAGGCAGTGCTTCGTGTAAATAGCAAACTCAAATTTTGTGAGTGTTTTTTATAGGGCAGGGCAGCTCTAACCAAAATCTCTGATCTCGTCTCATTGATTAGACTCCAGATTAGCTGACTCCTGACTCCAATTAGCTTTTGGAGAAGTCATTAGCCTAGGGGTTCACATTGCTTTTTCCAACCTACACTGTGAATGTTTAAATTAGGTATTCAATATAGACAAGAAAAATACAACAATTTGTGTGTTATTAGATTAAGCACACTGTGTTTGTCTATTGTTGTGATTTACAGGAAGATCAGATCACATTTTTTCGAACAATTTATGTAGGAATCCAGGTCATTTCAAAAGGTTCACATACTTTTATTGCAACTTATCATTTTATCCAGGATGTTTGTGTGTGTTTGTTTGAAGAGAGAAGAGAGAGAGAAGAGACCCAGATGTACTGAAAACCTGAAGAGAAGAGAGAGAGAAGAGACCCCAATCTACTGAAAACCTGAGGAGAAGAGAGAGAAGAGACTCCGATCTACTGAAAACCTGAGGAGAAGAGAGAGAGAAGAGACCCCGATCTACTGAAAACCTGAAGAGAAGAGAGAGAGAAGAGACCCCAATCTACTGAAAACCTGAGAAGAGAGAGAAGAGACCCCAATCTACTGAAAACCTGAGGAGAAGAGAGAGAAGAGACCCCGATGTACTGAAAACCTGAGGAGAAGAGAGAGAGAAGAGACCCCAATGTACTGAAAACCTGAGGAGAAGAGAGAGAGAAGAGACCCCAATCTACTGAAAACCTGAGGAGAAGAAAGAGAGAAAACCTGAAAAGAAGAGAGAGAGAAGAGACCCCAATCTACTGAAACCTGAGAAGAGAGAAGAGAGGAGAAAAGAGAAGAGAGAGAGAAGAGACCCTGATCTACTGAAACCTGAGGAGAAGAGAGAGAGAAGAGACCCCAATCTACTGAAAACCTGAGGAGAAGAAGAGAGAAGAGACCCCAATCTACTGAAAACCTGAGGAGAAGAGAGAGAGAAGAGACCCCAATCTACTGAAAACCTGAGGAGAAGAGAGAGAGAAGAGACCCCGATGTACTGAAAACCTGAGGAGAAGAGAGAGAGAAGAGAGATGTACTGAAAACCTGAGGAGAAGAGAGAGAAGAGACCCCGATGTACTGAAAACCTGAAGAGAAGAGAGAGAGAAGAGATCTACTGAAAACCTGAGGAGAAGAGAGAGAAGAGACTCCGATCTACTGAAAACCTGAGGAGAAGAGAGAGAGAAGAGACCCCGATCTACTGAAAACCTGAAGAGAAGAGAGAGAGAAGAGACCCCAATCTACTGAAAACCTGAGAAGAGAGAGAAGAGACCCCAATCTACTGAAAACCTGAGGAGAAGAGAGAGAAGAGACCCCGATGTACTGAAAACCTGAGGAGAAGAGAGAGAGAAGAGACCCCAATCTACTGAAAACCTGAGGAGAAGAGAGAGAGAAGAGACCCCGATGTACTGAAAAGCTGAGGAGAAGAGAGAGAGAAGAGACCCCAATCTACTGAAAACCTAAGGAGAAGAGAGAGAGAAGAGACCCCAATCTACTGAAAACCTGAGAAAGAGAGAGAAGAGACCCCGATGTACTGAAAACCTGAGGAGAAGAGAGAGAGAAGAGACCCCAATCTACTGAAAACCTGAGGAGAAGAAAGAGAGAAGAGACCCTGATGTACTGAAAACCTGAGGAGAAGAGAGAGAGAAGAGACCCCAATCTACTGACAACCTGAGAAGAGAGAGAAGAAGAGACTGAAAACCTGACCCTGATGTACTGAAAACCTGAAGAGAAGAGAGAGAGAAGAGACCCTGATGTACTGAAAACCTGAGGAGAAGAGAGAGAAGAGACCCCAATGTACTGAAAACCTGAGGAGAAGAGAGAGAGAAGAGACCCCAATCTACTGAAAACCTGAGGAGAAGAGAGAGAGAAGAGAACGATGTACTGAAAACCTGAGGAGAAGAGAGAGAGAAGAGACCCGATGTACTGAAAACCTGAGGAGAAGAGAGAGAAGAGACGATGTACTGAAAACCTGAAGAGAAGAGAGAGAGAAGAGACCCCAATCTACTGAAAACCTGAGGAGAAGAGAGAGAAGAGACTCCGATCTACTGAAAACCTGAGGAGAAGAGAGAGAGAAGAGACCCCGATCTACTGAAACCTGAGAGAGAGAGAGAGAAGAGACCCCAATCTACTGAAAACCTGAGAAGAGAGAGAAGAGACCCCAATCTACTGAAAACCTGAGGAGAAAGAGAGAGAAGAGACCCCGATGTACTGAAAACCTGAGGAGAAGAGAGAGAGAAGAGAAAACTGAAAACCTGAGGAGAAGAGAGAGAGAAGAGACCCCGATGTACTGAAAACCTGAGGAGAAGAGAGAGAGAAGAGACAATCTACTGAAAATGTACTGAAAACCTGATGTACTGAAAACCTGAGGAGAAGAGAGAGAGAAGAGACCCCAATCTACTGAAAACCTGAGGAGAAGAGAGAGAGAAGAGACCCCGATGTACTGAAAAGCTGAGGAGAAGAGAGAGAGAGGAGCCAGACGGGGACATGAGGGTTATTAGCAGCGACAGACAGGAGTACGCCAACACTCTCCTCTCCTCAGTCTCTATATATTCTCCCGGCGTCTCTTCATATTAACACAAGTCATTTCTCTTCACATGGTTGAATGAGTATCGCTTTAAAACTATCCCCAAGATACAGCAAAAGAGTGTACTCCAACAATGTCTCGTCTACTCCTCTCCCTCTTTTCCTCTTCCCTCGTTCCTGGTCCTCTTCTTCTTCTCTTCCAGAATAGACGATCTGATTTGATCTCTTCATTAGACTTAGAGGGAGACGAAGGATGGGAAATGCACATGAATAAGTAATAAATAAATAATCTAATCTAATCTAATCTAATCTAATTTTATTTGTCACATACACATGGTTAGCAGATGTTAATGCGAGTGTAGCGAAATGCTTGTGCTTCTAGTTCCGACAATGCAGTAATAACCAACGAGTAATCTAACCTAACAATTCCAGAACTACTACCTTATACACACAAGTGTAAAGGGATAAAGAATATGTACATAAAGATATATGAATGAGTGATGGTACAGAACGGCATAGGCAAGATGCAGTAGTTGGTAGAGAGTACAGTATATACATATGAGATGAATAATGTAGGGTATGGAAACATTATATTAAGTAGCATTGTTTAAAGTGGCAAGTGATATATTTTTACATCAATTTATATTATTAAAGTGGCTGGAGTTGAGTCAGTATGTTGGCAGCACCCACTCAATGTTAGTGGTGGCTGTTTAACAGCCTGATGGCCTTGAGATATAAGCTGTTTTTCAGTCTCTCGGTCCCTGCTTTGATGCACCTGTACTGATCTCGCCTTCTGGATGATAGCGGGGTGAACAGGCAGTGGCTCGGGTGGTTGTTGTCATTGATGATCTTTATGGCCTTGCTGTGACATCGGGTGGTGTAGGTGTCCTGGAGGGCAGGTAGTTTGCCCCCGGTGATGCGTTGTGCAGACCTCACTACCCTCTGGAGAGCCTTATGGTTGTGGGCGGAGCAGTTGCCGTACCAGGCGGTGATACAGCCAGACAGGATGCTCTCGATTGTGCATCTGTAGACGTTTGTGAGTGCTTTTGGTGACAAGCCAAATTTCTTCAGCCTCCTGAGGTTGAAGAGGTGCTGCTGCTGTGTACGCCCAGGAACTTAAAACTTACTACCCTCTCCACTACTGTCCCGTCGATGTGAATAGGGGGGTGCTCTCTCTGCTGTTTCCTGAAGTCCACAATCATTTCCTTTGTTTTGTTGACGTTGAGTATGGGGTTATTTTCCTGACACCACTCTCCGAGGGCCCTCACCTCCTCCCTGTAGGCCATCTCGTCGTTGTTGGTTATCAAGTCTACTGTCGTCTCACCCAGGGTCTACCCAGACCCTACCCAGGGTCTCGAGCTTGATGACGAGTTTGAAGGGTACTATGGTGTTAAATGCTGAGCTGTAGTCGATGAACAGCTTTCTTACATAGGTATTCCTTTTGTCCAGATGGGATAGGGCAGTGTGCAGTGTGATGGTGGTTGCATCGTCTGTGGATCTATTGGGGCGGTAAGCAAATTGGAGTGGGTCTAGGATGTCAGGTAAGGTGGAGGTGGAGGTGATATGGTCCTTGACTAGTCTCTCAAAGCACTTCATGATGACGGAAGTGAGTGCTACGGGGCGGTAGTCGTTTAGCTCAGTTAACTTAGCTTTCTTGGGAACAGGGAAAATGGTGGCCCTCTTGAAGCATGTGGGAACAGCAGACTGGGATAAGGATTGATTGAATATGTCCGTAAACACACCAGCCAGCTGGTCTGCGCAAGCTCTGAGGGCGCGGCTGGGGATGCCGTCTGGGCCTGCAGCCTTGCGAGGGTTAACACGTTTAAATGTTTTACTCACCTCGGCTGCAGTGAAGGAGAGGCCGCATGTTTTGGTTGCAGGCCGTGTCAGTGGCACTGTATTGTCCTCAAAGCGGGCAAAAAAATTGATTTGTCTGCCTGGGAGCAAGGCATCCTGGTCCGTGACTGGGCTGGTTTTCTTTTTGTAATCCGTGATTGACTGTAGACCCTGCCACATACCTCTTGTGTCTGAGCCGTTGAATTGCGATTCTACTTTGTCTCTATACTGACGCTTAGCTTGTTCACCAGACTGACCTGAGTGTTCCACGTTAGGGAACGAACGTGGGTTCCAAAAAATTCTTTATTTCCTTTCAAATACTTGGTTGAGAGTTTATTTCATGTACACTGAAATAAAAACCAATACTATTTCAACTATTGTCTGGTATAAAACAGAATTCCTGAAGTGTGAGACTTCTATTACCTATCAATTAAATGGTCCTCTCCTGGCCAGTCCAAAGTAGAATGAAATGGTCCTCTCTCTCTCCTGGCCAGTCCAACGTAGAATGAAATGGTCCTCTCTCTCTCTCCTGGTCAGTCCAACGTAGAATGAAATGGTCCTCTCTCTCCTGGCCAGTCCAAAGTAGAATGAAATGGTCCTCTCTCTCCTGGCCAGTCCAAAGTAAAATGAAATGGTCCTCTCTCTCTCTCCTGGCCAGTCCAAAGTAGAATGAAATGGTCCTCTCTCTCTCTCCTGGTCAGTCCAGCGTAGAATGAAATGGTCCTCTCTCTCTCTCTCCTGGCCAGTCCAGCGTAGAATTAAATGGTCTCTCTCTCTCTCCTGTCTAGTCCAACGTAGAATGAAATGGTCTCTCTCTCTCTCCTGGCCAGTCCAAAGTAGAATGAAATGGTCCCTCTCTCTCTCCTGGCCAGTCCAACGTAGAATGAAATGGTCCTCTCTCTCCTGTCTAGTCCAACGTAGAATGAAATGGTCCTCTCTCTCTCTCCTGTCTAGTCCAACGTAGAATGAAATGGTCCTCTCTCTCCTGGCCAGTCCAAAGTAGAATGAAATGGTCCTCTCTCTCTCTCCTGGCCAGTCCAAAGTAGAATGAAATGGTCTCTCTCTCTCTCCTGGTCAGTCCAAAGTAGAATGAAATGGTCCTCTCTCTCTCTCCTGGCCAGTCCAACGTAGAATGAAATGGTCCTCTCTCTCTCTCCTGGTCAGTCCAACGTAGAATGAAATGGTCCTCTCTCTCCTGGCCAGTCCAAAGTAGAATGAAATGGTCCTCTCTCTCCTGGCCAGTCCAAAGTAAAATGAAATGGTCCTCTCTCTCTCTCCTGGCCAGTCCAAAGTAGAATGAAATGGTCCTCTCTCTCTCCTGGCCAGTCCAAAGTAGAATGAAATGGTCCTCTCTCTCTCTCCTGGCTAGTCCAACGTAGAATGAAATGGTCCTCTCTCTCCTGGCCAGTCCAAAGTAGAATGAAATGGTCCTCTCTCTCCTGTCCAGTCCAACGTAGAATGACATTTTCTCATCCCCTATGTATGTAATGAATCCAATAGATCAGAGGGATGAAACCAAATGGTACCCTATTCCTTTAATCAAAAGTAGTGCACTACATAGGGTGCCATTTTGTACCCTTTGATTTAATAATAATATAATATATAATATATGCCATTTAGCAGACGCTTTTATCCAAAGCGACTTACAGTCATGTGTGCATACATTCTACGTATGGGTGGTCCCGGGATTGAACCCACTGCCCTGGCGTTACAAGCGCCATGCTCTACCAACTGAGCTACAGAAGGACCGTAACTAGGCAGGTCAGTTAAGAACAAATTCTTATTGACAAGGACAGCCTGGAAACAGTGTGTTGTTAACAGCCTTGTTCAGAACAACAGATATTTTTATTTTTGTCCCCCTTTTTGTCAGCTCAGTGGATTCAATCCAGCAACCATTCATTCAGCTACCCTAAACTCTAACCACCAGGCTTACCTGGCAGCCCATTTCTTGTTTCTGGACTTCCCATATGACTGATATTTCCAAGTGATTAACATTTAACTTTGTGTAAATATTTTGGGAAAAGCTGAACAACAATGAATGTTAATGATGTTGTTCCGATGCATTATTTTCCCCTCACACCGAGGCTAATTTTAAACAAATCAATCTCTCTCCTTGGAGGAGTGTTAAAAAGATGAATTTAATTTGCTCTGCTTATTATCAATCTCCCTCTCTACGATGCTATGATTAATTAGACAGTAATAAAGTCATGTTGGATTCTAAATATGCATTCCCAAATGGCACCCTATTCCTTACATAGTGCTCTACTTTTGATCAGATCACTATGAGCCCTGGTCAGGCGTAGTGTAACTATATAGGGAGCCATTTTGGACATAGGCACTGTTTTTATTCATGAAGGGGGAATGTTACTGTTCACTATGAAGAGCCCAACAGTACACCATTGGTTTCTGAGTGGACCGTGTACACTATCGCTTAATTTCTCTCTGTCTCTCTCTCTCCATTCTCTCCATTCTCTCTGTCTCTCTCTCCCCATTCGCTCTGTCTCTCTCTCTCTCCATTCTCTCTGTCTCTCTCTCCCTCCATTCTCTCTCTCTCTCCCTCCATTCTCTCTGTCTCTCTCTCCCTCCATTCTCTCTGTCTCTCTCTCTCCATTCTCTCTGTCTCTCTCTCCCCATTCTATCTGTCTCTCTCTCTCCATTCTCTCTGTCTCTCTCTCTCTCCATTCTCTCTGTCTCTCTCCATTCAATTAAATTTAAATTCAATTCAATGGGCTAAATTTGAATGGGAAACATGTGTTAACATTGCCAAAGCAAGTGAGGTAGATAATATATCATTCTCTCTGTCTCTCTCTCTCTCTCTCTCCATCTCTCTCTCTCTCTCTCTCTCTCTCTCTCTCTCTCTCTCTCTCTCTCTCTCTCTCTCTCTCTCCATTCTCTCTCTCTGTCTGTCTCTCTCCCTCCATTCTCTTTCTCTCTCCATTCTCTCTCTCCATTCTCTCTCTCTGTGTCTCTCTCTTTGTCTCTCCCTCTCCCCATTCTCTCTCTCTCTCTCTCTCTCTCTCTCTCTCTCTCTCTCTCTCTCTCTCTCTCTCTCTCTCCCTCTCTCTGTCTCTCCCTCTCTCTCTCTGTCTCTCTCTCCCTCTCCCTGTCTCTCTGTCTCTCTGTCTCTCCCTCTCTCTGTCTCTCCCTCTCCCTCTCTCCCTCTCTCCCTCTCTCTCCCTTTTCCTCTCCCTCTCTCCCTCTCTCTGTCTAACCCTCTCCCTGTCTCTCCTTCTCTCTGTCTCTCCCTCTCTCTGTCTCTCACTCTCCCCATTCTCTGTCTCTCCCTCTCCCCATTCTCTGTCTCTCCCTCTCTCTGTCTCTCCCTCTCCCTCTCTCCTTCTCTCTCCCTCCCCCTCTCTCTCTCCCTCTCTCTGTCTAACCCTCTCCCTGTCTCTCCCTCTCTCTGTCTGTCCCTGTCTCTCTGTCTCTCCCTCTCCCCGTTCTTTGTCTCTCCCTCTCTCTGTCTCTCCCTCTCCCCCTCTCCCTCTCTCTCCCTTTCCCTCCCCCTCTCTCCCTCTCTCTGTCTAACCCTCTCCCTGTCTCTACCTCTCTCTGACTCTCCTTCTCTCTGTCTCTCTGTCTCTCACTCTTCCCATTCTCTGTCTCTCCCATTCTCTGTCTCTGTCTCTCTCTCTCTCTCTCTCTCTCTCTCTCTCTCTCTCTCTCTCCCTCTCCCTGTCTCTCTGTCTCTCCATCTCCCTGTCTCTCCCTCTCCCTCTCTCCCTCTCTCCCTTTCCCTCTCTCCCTCTCTCTGTCTAACCCTCTCCCTGTCTCTCCCTCTCTCTGTCTCTCCCTCTCTCTGTCTCTCTGTCTCTCACTCTCCCCATTCTCTGTCTCTCCCTCTCCCCATTCTCTGTCTCTCCCATTCTCTCTCTCTCTCTCTCTCTCTCTCTCTCTCTCTCTCTCCTCTCTCTCTGTCTCTCCCTCTCTCTCTCCCCCTCTCTCTCTCTCTCTCTCTCTCTCTCTCTCTCTCTCTCTCTCTCTCTCTCTCTCTCCCCCTCCCCCCCCCTCCCTCTCCCCTCTCCCTCTCCCTCTCCCTGTCTCTCTGTCTCTCTGTCTCTCAATCTCCCCATTCTGTCTCGCTCTCCCCATTCTCTGTCTCTCCCCATTATCTGTCTCTCCCATTCTCTGTCTCTCTCTGTCTCTCCCATTCTTCATCTCTTCTCTCTCTCTCTCTCTCTCTCTCTCTCTCTCTCTCTCTCTCTCTCTCTCCCTCTCTCTGTAGACAGTAGTTATATAGGATGGTGTGTATAGAGAGAAAACTTGGCATCATATTTCAAGCTGTTTTGTTGACAGCTCAATCCACCCCTCACCCCGGGTATTCAGCCAATCAGCGAGCGCCACTACAACCAGCTGTGAACGTTTCTGAATGATTGCTGATACGTTTAGCTATTTGCCAGAGCCATAACAATATTTCGAGTAGACAAGTGTCATCCTTAATTAACTTTTGCCACCGAAAATACACAACAGACTTTAATGAGAACAGGCATGTTATTTTGGGTTAATAGTAGAACATAATATATAATATAACATAATATATATAATATACTGTATAACTTAAAGTATATAATATACAGTTGAAGTCGGAAGTTTACATACACCTTAGCCTAGGGCTGTTGGAAGGAGAGGACCAAGGTGCAGCATGGTATGTGTCCATATTTAATTAATGAACACAGAAATAACAAAAATAACAAAGGGAACGACCAAAACAGTTCTGGCTGTTGCAGACACACAACAGAAAACAATCACCCACAACTCAAAATAGGAAAAACAGGCTACCTAAGAATGGTTCTCAATCAGAGTCAACGATTGCCAGCTGCCTCTGATTGGGAACCATACCGGGCCAAACACATAGAAATATAAAACATAGAACACAAAACATAGAATGCCCACCCCAACTCACGCCCTGACCAAACTAAAATAGAGACATAAAAAAGGAACTAAGGTCGGGACGTGACAAATGCATTTAAACTCAGTATTTCACAATTCCTGACATTTAATCAAAGTAAAAAATGCCATGTTTTAAGTCAGTTCGGATGTTAAGAATGTGAAATATCAGAATAATAGTAGAGAGAATGATTTATTTCAGCTTTTATTTTGTTCATCACATTCCCAGTGGGTCAGAAGTTTACATCCACTCATGTAGTATTACGTTTCGGGTAGCCTTCCACAATCTTCCCTCAATAAATTGGTTGCATTTTGGCCCAATCCTCCTGACAGATCTGGTGTAAAAAAAAGTCAGGTTTGTTGGCCTCCTTGCCCACACATGCTTTTTCAGTTCTGCCCACAAATCTTCTATGAAATTGAGGTCAGGGCTTTGTGAAGGCCACTCCAATACATTGACTTTGTTGTCCTTAAGCCATTTTGCCACAACTTTGGAAGTATGCTTGAGGTCATTGTTCATTTGGAAGACCCATTTGCGACCAAGCTTTAACTTAAAGAGGCTGTGAATTCTTTCAGCTTTTTGTTAAAAATCGCGCAAAATTTCAACGTCCTGCTACTCGTGCCAGGAATATAGTATATGCATTTGATTAGTATGTGTGGATAGAAAATACTCTGAAGTTTCTAAAACTGGTTAAATCTTGTCTGTGACTATAACAGAACGTGTGTAGCAGTCAAAACCCCAAGGAAAACTGTTCACAAAAAACACAAAATAAATATCCCTCCGCCAGTCTCTGTATTGTCTATGGCAAGGCAAAATACAAATAAATATCCCTCCGCCAGTCTCTGTATTGTCTATGGCAAGGGAAAACACAAATAAATATCCCTCCGCCAGTCTCTGTATTGTCTATGGCAAGGGAAAACACAAATAAATATCCCTCCGCCAGTCTCTGTATTGTCTATGGCAAGGCAAAATACAAATAAATATCCCTCCGCCAGTCTCTGTATTGTCTATGGCAAGGCAAAATACAAATAAATATCCCTCCGCCAGTCTCTGTATTGTCTATGGCAAGGGAAAATAGATAGGGCCCAGTTTACAGTTCCTACAGCTTCCACACAATGTCGCCAGTCTTGACAATTGGGTTGAAGTTAATCCTTGGTGAAATGAAGAATAGGCACTTCCTGTCATCGAGTACACAGGAGGAAGTTATGAAAGAGAGAATATGGACCATGATTTCAAGACTTGCTGCTATTGAATACAGATCGCCCAGTGATCAATTTGATTGATTATTAACATGTACTAATACCTAAAGTTGGATTACAAAAGTAGTTTGAAGTGGTTTGTCAAAATTTATAAGCAACTTTTTTCATTTAAAAAAATGACATTGCGTTTTGGAAAGCAGTTTTTTCCTAAATGGACATTTTGAGTATACATGGACAGATAATCGAAAAAAAGACCCAATTGTGATGTTCATGGGACATCTAGGAGTGCCAACAAAGAAGCTCGTCAAAGGTAATGAATGTTTTATATTTTATTTCTGCGTTTTGTGTAGCGCCGACTTTGCTAATTATTTTGTTTACGTCCCCTGCGGGTCTTTTGGGGTGTTGCATGCTATCAGATAATAGCTTCTCATGCTTTCACCGAAAAGCATTTTAAAAATCTGACTTGTTGGCTGGATTCACAACGAGTGTAGCTTTAATTCAGTACCCTGCATGTGTGTTTTAATGAACGTTTGAGTTTTAACGAGTGCTATTAGCATTTAGCGTAGCGCATTTGCATTTCCAGATGTCTAGATGGGACGCATGCGTCCCGGGTCGACCCAAGAGGTTAACGGTGAAGGCCGCTAGCAGTAGCTAACTGACTACTAGCTTGTAGCTAGTTAGCTGGCAAGCTTCTGATGGGGGTTCTGGTTCTAAAGTATAACAATAGCAGATCCGTACCACATTGGGTGAGGCGGGTTGCAGGAAACTATATTCAGTCCGTAGATGGAAAGTGAGATTAAAATATATATGAGATATTTATGAAAAAAAGGAGGAAAATGACTATTTACATGGGACAAAACGGGACAAGACAAACACACGTCCGACTGCTACGCCATCTTTGAAGCTTTTTTATAACATAGGGTGTACTATATAACATAATATGTTGTATAACATATAATATATAACATATTATATATCACATATAACATATCATATGTAACATATAACATATAATATATAACATATAACATATCACATATAACATATAATATATGACATATAACATATAATATATAATATATAACAAACAGTATATAACATATAACATATTATATATCACATATAACATATAACATATAATATATAACATATAACATACAGTATATAACATATTATATATCACATATAACATATAACATATAATATATAACATATAACATACAGTATATAACATATAACATAGGGTGTACTATATAACATAATATGTTGTATAACATATAATATATAACATATTATATATCACATATAACATATAACATATAATATATAACATATAACATATAACATATAACATATAACATAGGGTGTACTATATAACATAATATGTTGTATAACATATAATATATAACATATTATATATCACATATAACATATAACATATAATATATAACATATAACATACAGTATATAACATATTATATATCACATATAACATATAACATATAACATAGGGTGTACTATATAACATAATATGTTGTATAACATATAATATATAACATATTATATATCACATATAACATATAACATATAATATATAACATATAACATACAGTATATAACATATTATATATCACATATAACATACAGTATATAACATATTATATATCACATATAACATACAGTATATAACATATTATATATCACATATAACATATAACATATAATATATAACATATAACATATAACATATAATATATAACATATAACATACAGTATATAACATATTATATATCACATATAACATACAGTATATAACATATTATATATCACATATAACATACAGTATATAACATATTATATATCACATATAACATATAACATATAATATATAACATATAACATACAGTATATAACATATTATATATCACATATAACATATAACATATAACATAGGGTGTACTATATAACATAATATGTTGTATAACATATAATATATAACATATTATATATCACATATAACATATAACATATAATATATAACATATAATATATAACATATAACATATCACATATAACATATAATATATGACATATAACATATAATATATAATATATAACAAACAGTATATAACATATAACATATTATATATCACATATAACATATAACATATAATATATAACATATAACATACAGTATATAACATATAACATAGGGTGTACTATATAACATAATATGTTGTATAACATATAATATATAACATATTATATATCACATATAACATATAACATATAATATATAACATATAACATATATATATAACATATAACATAGGGGTGTACTATATAACATAATATAACATATTATATAACATATAATATATAACATATTATATATCACATATAACATATAACATATAATATATAACATATAACATACAGTATATAACATATTATATATCACATATAACATATAACATATAACATAGGGTGTACTATATAACATAATATGTTGTATAACATATAATATATAACATATTATATATCACATATAACATATAACATATAATATATAACATATAACATACAGTATATAACATATTATATATCACATATAACATACAGTATATAACATATTATATATCACATATAACATACAGTATATAACATATTATATATCACATATAACATATAACATATAATATATAACATATAACATACAGTATATAACATATTATATATCACATATAACATATAACATATAACATAGGGTGTACTATATAACATAATATGTTGTATAACATATAATATATAACATATTATATATCACATATAACATACAGTATATAACATATTATATATCACATATAACATACAGTATATAACATATTATATAATAATATATATATAACATACAGTATATAACATATTATATATCACATATAACATATAACATATAACATAGGGTGTACTATATAACATAATATGTTGTATAACATATAATATATAACATATTATATATCACATATAACATATAACATATAATATATAACATATAACATACAGTATATAACATATTATATATCACATATAACATATTATATATCACATATAACATATAACATATAATATATAACATATAACATACAGTATATAACATATTATATATCACATATAACATATAACATACAGTATATAACATATTATATATCACATATAACATATAACATACAGTATATAACATATTATATATCACATATAACATACAGTATATAACATATTATATATCACATATAACATATAACATATAATATATAACATATAACATACAGTATATAACATATTATATATCACATATAACATATAACATACAGTATATAACATATTATATATCACATATAACATATAACATACAGTATATAACATATTATATATCACATATAACATACAGTATATAACATATTATATATCACATATAACATATAACATATAATATATAACATATAACATACAGTATATAACATATTATATATCACATATAACATATAACATATAACATAGGGTGTACTATATAACATAATATGTTGTATAACATATAATATATAACATATTATATATCACATATAACATACAGTATATAACATATTATATATCACATATAACATACAGTATATAACATATTATATATCACATATAACATATAACATATAATATATAACATATAACATACAGTATATAACATATTATATATCACATATAACATATAACATATAACATAGGGTGTACTATATAACATAATATGTTGTATAACATATAATATATAACATATTATATATCACATATAACATATAACATATAATATATAACATATAACATACATTATATAACATATTATATATCACATATAACATACAGTATATAACATATTATATATCACATATAACATACAGTATATAACATATTATATATCACATATAACATATAACATATAATATATAACATATAACATACAGTATATAACATATTATATATCACATATTACATATAACATATAACATAGGGTGTACTATATAACATAATATGTTGTATAACATATAATATATAACATATTATATATCACATATAACATATCATATGTAACATATAACATATAATATATAACATATAACATATCACATATAACATATAATATATGACATATAACATATAATATATAATATATAACAAACAGTATATAACATATAACTTATTATATATCACATATAACATATAACATATAATATATAACATATAACATACAGTATATAAAATATAACATATAACATATTATATATCACATATAACATATAACATATAACATATAACATATAACATATAACATGTAATATATAACATACAGTATATAAAATATAACATATCACATATAACATATAACATATAACATATAACATATAACATGTAATATATAACATACAGTATATAAAATATAACATATAACATATCACATATAACATATAACATATAACATATAACATATAACATATAACATGTAATATATAACATATAACATATAACATATAACATATAACATACAGTATATAAAATATAACATATCACATATAACATATAACATATAACATATAACATATAACATATAACATGTAATATATAACATACAGTATATAAAATATAACATATAACATATAACATATAACATATAACATATAACATATAACATGTAATATATAACATACAGTATATAAAATATAACATATCACATATAACATATAACATATAACATATAACATGTAATATATAACATACAGTATATAAAATATAACATATAACATATCACATATAACATATAACATATAACATATAACATATAACATATAACATGTAATATATAACATACAGTATATAAAATATAACATATAACATATTATATATCACATATAACATATAACATACAGTATATAACATACAGTATATAACATACAGTATATAACATACAGTATATAACATACAGTATATAAAATATAACATATTATATATCACATATAACATATAACATACAGTATATAACATACAGTATATAACATATAACATGTAATATATAACATACAGTATATAACATATAACATATAACATATAATATATAATATATAACATACAGTATATAACATATAACATATTATATATCACATATAACATATAACATATAATATATAACATATAATATATAATATATAACATATAACATAATATATAACATACAGTATATAACATACAGTATATAACATACAGTATATAACATACAGTATATAACATATCACATATAACATATAACATATAATATATAACATACAGTATATAACATATAACATATAATATATAACATACAGTATATAACATATAACATATAACATATTATATATCACATATAACATATAACATATAATATATAACATACAGTATATAACATACAGTATATAACATATAATATATAATATATAACATACAGTATATAACATATAACATATAACATATAACATATAATATATAACATACAGTATATAACATATAACATATTATATATCACATATAACATATAACATATAACATATAATATATAATATATAACATACAGTATATAACATATAATATATAATATATAACATATAATATATAATATATAACATACAGTATATAACATATTATATATCACATATAACATATAACATATAACATATAATATATAACATATAACATATAATATATAATATATAACATACAGTATATAACATATAACATATAACATATAACATATAATATATAATATATAACATACAGTATATAACATATAACATATTATATATCACATATAACATATAATACATAACATATAACATATAACATATTATATATAATATATAACATACAGTATATAACATATAACATATTATATATCACATATAACATATAATACATAACATATAACATATAATATATAACATACAGTATATAACATATAACATATAATATATAATATATAACATACAGTATATAACATATAACATATAACATATAATATATAACATACAGTATATAACATATAACATATTATATATCACATATAACATATAACATATAACATATAATATATAATATATAACATACAGTATATAACATATAACATATAACATATAACATATAATATATAACATATAACATATAATATATAACATATAACATATAATATATAATATATAACATACAGTATATAACATATAATATATAATATATAACATATAATATATAATATATAACATACAGTATATAACATATTATATATCACATATAACATATAACATATAACATATAATATATAACATATAACATATAATATATAATATATAACATACAGTATATAACATATAACATATAACATATAATATATAACATATAACATATAACATATAATATATAACATATAACATATAACATATAATATATAACATATAACATATAACATATAATATATAACATATAACATATAATATATAACATATAACATATAACATATAATATATAACATATAACATATAACATATAATATATAACATATAACATATAACATATAATATATAACATATAACATATAACATATAATATATAACATATAACATATAATATATAACATATAACATATAATATATAACATATAACATATAACATATAATATATAACATATAATATATAACATACAGTATATAACATATAACATGTAATATATAACATATAACATATAATATATAATATATAACATACAGTATATAACATATAACATATAACATATAACATATAATATATAACATACAGTATATAACATATAACATATTATATATCACATATAACATATAACATATAACATATAATATATAATATATAACATACAGTATATAACATATAACATATAACATATAATATATAACATACAGTATATAACATATAACATATAATATATAATATATAACATACAGTATATAACATATAACATATAACATATAACATATAACATATAATATATAACATACAGTATATAACATATAACATATTATATATCACATATAACATATAACATATAACATATAACATATAATATATAACATACAGTATATAACATATAACATATAACATATAATATATAACATATAACATATAACATATAATATATAACATATAACATATTATATATCACATATAACATATAATATATAACATATAACATATTATATATCACATATAACATATAATATATAACATATAACATATAATATATAACATACAGTATATAACATATAACATGTAATATATAACATGTCATATATAACATACAGTATATAACATATAACATATAATATATAATATATAACATACAGTATATAACATATAACATATTATATATCACATATAACATATAATACATAACATATAACATATAATATATAACATACAGTATATAACATATAACATATAATATATAACATGTCATATATAACATACAGTATATAACATATAATATATAACATATAACATATAATATATAACATATAACATATAACATATTATATATCACATATAACATATAATACATAACATATAACATATAATATATAACATACAGTATATAACATATAACATATAATATATAACATGTCATATATAACATACAGTATATAACATATAACATATAATATATAATATATAACATACAGTATATAACATATAACATATTATATATCACATATAACATATAATACATAACATATAACATATAATATATAACATACAGTATATAACATATAACATATAATATATAACATGTCATATATAACATACAGTATATAACATATAACATATAATATATAACATGTCATATATAACATACAGTATATAACATATAACATATAATATATAACATGTCATATATAACATACAGTATATAACATATAACATATAATATATAATATATAACAAACAGTATATAACATATAACATATAATATATAATATATAATATATAACATATAATATTAAACCAATAATATATCACATGTAATATATAATATATAACATATATTATATGATATATAGCAAATAATATATAATATATGACATAATTATATTATATTATATATATATATATTAAATATATAAATATATGACATATAAATATATGACATAATAATATATGTTATAATATATAACATATAATGTACTCTATAACATATACTATTTAACATAACATATAATATATAACATAAAATATACTCTATAGCATATAATATGTAAAATATTACATATAATATATAACATATATCATATAATATTTAACATATAATATTTAACATAACATATAATATATAACATACAGTATATAACATATAACATATAATACATAACATATAATACATAATATATAACATATAATATTTAACATAACATATAATATATAACATATAATACATAATATATAACATATAATATATAACATAAAATATACTCTATAACAAATAATATATACCATATAATATTATAACATATAATATATAACATATAACATACTACATATAATATATTACATGTCATATATAACATATAATATATAATATATAACATATAACATATAATATGTAACATGTAATATATAACATATAACATATAATATAACATATAATATATAATATATAGCATATAATATATAATATATAATATATACCATATAATATATAACATATAATGTATGATATATAGCAAATAATATATAATATATGACATATAATTTATAACATATAACATATAATATAACATATAATATATAATATATAGCATATAATATATAATATATAACATATAATATTAAACAAATAATATATCACATGTAATATATAATATATACCATATAATATATAAAATATTACATATAATATATAACATATATCACATAATATATAACATATAATATTTAACATAACATATAATATATAACATATAACATATAATATGTAACATACAGTATATAACACATAACATGTAATATATAACATATAACATATAATACATAACATATAACATATAATATATAACATACAGTATATAACATATAACATATAATATATAACATACAGTATATAACATATAACATATAATACATAACATATAATACATAATATATAACATATAATATATAACATAAAAATATACTCTATAACAAATAATATATAACATATACCATATAATACATAACACATAATATACTCTATAACATATAATATTTAACATAACATATAATATATAACATATAATATATAATACATAACATATCATACATCATATATAACATATACTCTATAACATATACTATATAACACATAATATATAACATAAAATATACTCTATAACATATAATATATAACATATACTATTTAACATAACATATAATTAATTACATATAATATATACCAGTGCCCCGGTCAAAAGTAGTGGCTATATATAGAGTAGATTGCCATTTGGGAGGGAGCCTCATTGTGTCTTGCCTTAGATCCTATTGCGGCTCTCAGCTCAGCAGGATCTCTTTTCCTGTCTGTCTGAGAGGGGCCAGACGACCAATCATCAGATGCCCAAGGGTCTGAGAGGGGCCAGACGACCAATCATCAGATGCCCAAGGGTCATGTGTAGGTTCCTGGAAGATACTTTATATATACCTTTCTCTCTCTCTCTCATCCAGCTAAGTCTTTCAATCTCAACCTTATTTATACGTTTTATATATAACCTTTATTTAACTAGGCAAGTCAGTTATGAACAAAGTATTAGTTACAATAATGGCCTACACCGGGAAAAGCCCGGACGACGCTGGGCCAATTGTGCAGACGCCTTTAGCACTGAGATAAGGTGGCTGTGCCACTTGGGAGCCCTCTACAGCAGTCTCACAACTCAATCGCTGGTTGAAAACTGTTTTCTGCCCCTCCCAAAAGATAGAATTTGTAGATAATTGTCCCTCTTTCTGGGACTCACCCACAAACAGGACCAAGCCTGACCTGCTGAGGAGTGACGGACTCCATCCTAGCTGGAGGGGTGCTCTCATCTTATCTACCAACATAGACAGGGCTCTAACTCCTCTAGCTCCACAATGAAATAGGGTGCAGGCCAGGTAGCAGGCTGTGAGCCAGCCTGCCAGCTTAGTGGAGTCTGCCACTAGCACAGTCAGTGTAGTCAGCTCAACTATCCCCATTGAGACCGTGTCTGTGCCTCGACCTAGGTTGGGCAAAACTAAACATGGCGGTGTTCGCCTTAGAAATCTCACTAGAATAAAGACCTCCTCCATTCCTGTCATTATTGAAAGAGATTGTGATACCTCACATCTCAAAATAGGGCAACTTAATGTTAGATCCCTCACTTCTAAGGCAATTATAGTCAATGAACTAATCACTGATCATAATCTTGATGTGATTGGCCTGACTGAAACATGGCTTAAGCCTGATGAATTTACTGTGTTAAATGAGGCCTCACCTCCTGGTTACACTAGTGACCATATCCCCCGTGCATCCCGCAAAGGCGGAGGTGTTGCTAACATTTACGATAGCAAATTTCAATTTACAAAAATAAAAAAAAGTTTTTGTCTTTTGAGCTTCTAGTCATGAAATCTATGCAGCCGACTCAATCACTTTTTATAGCTACTGTTTACAGGCCTCCTGGGCCATATAGAGCGTTCCTCATTGAGTTCCCTGAATTCCTATCGGACCTTGTAGTCATAGCAGATAATATTCTAATCTTTGGTGACTTTAATATTCACATGGAAAAGTCCACAGACCCACTCCAAAAGGCTTTCGGAGCCATCATCGACTCAGTGGGTTTTGTCCAACATGTCTCTGGACCCACTCACTGTCACAGTCATACTCTGAACCTAGTTTTGCCCCATGGAATAAATGTTGTGGATCTTAATGTTTTTCCTCATAATCCTGGACTATCAGACCACCATTTTGTTACGTTTGCAATTGCAACAAATAATCTGCTCAGACCCCAACCAAAGAACATCAAAAGTCGTGCTATAAATTCACAGACAACACAAAGATTCCTTGATGTCCTTCCAGACTCCCTCGGTCTACCCAAGGACGCCAGAGGACAAAAATCAGTTAACCACCTAACTGAGGAACTCAATTTAACCTTGCGCAATACCCTAGATGCAGTTGCACCCCTAAAAACTAAAAACATTTCTCATAAGAAACTAGATCCCTGGTACACAGAAAATACCCGAGCTCTGAAGCAAGCGTCCAGAAAACTGGAACGGAAATGGCACCACACCAAACTGGAAGTCTTCCGACTAGCTTGGAAAGACAGTACCGTGCAGTGTCGAAGAGCCCTCACTGCTGCTCGATCGTCCTATTTTACCAACCTAATTGAGGAAAATAAGAACAATCATTTTTGATACTGTCACAAAGCTAACTAAAAAGCATGATTCCCCAAGAGAGGATGGCTTTTACTTCAGCAGTAATACATTCATTAACTTCTTTGAGGAAAATATCATGATTATTAGAAAGCAAATTACGGACTCCTCTTTAAATCTGCGTATTCCTTCAAAGCTCAGTTGTCCTGAGTCTGCACAACACTGCCAGGACCTAGGATCAAGAGAGACGCTCAAGTGTTTTAGTACTATATGTCTTGACACAATGATGAAAATAATCATGGCCTCTAAACCTTCAAGCTGCATACTGGACCCTATTCCAACTAAACTACTGAAAGAGCTGTTTCCTGTGCTTGGCCCTCCTATGTTGAACATAATAAATGGCTCTCTATCCACCGGATGTGTACCAAACTCACTAAAAGTGGCAGTAATAAAGCCTCTCTTGAAAAAGCCAAACCTTGACCCAGAAAATATAAAAAACTATCGGCCTATATCGAATCTTCCATTCCTCTCAAAATTTTGAGAAAAGGCTGTTGCGCAGCAACTCACTGCCTTCCTGAAGACAAACAATGTATACGAAATGCTTCAGTCTGGTTTTAGACCCCATCATAGCACCGAGACTGCACTTGTGATGGTGGTAAATTACCTTTTAATGGCATCAGACCGAGGCTATGCATCTGTTCTCGTGCTCCTAGACCTTAGTGCTGCTTTTGATACCATTGATCACCACTTTCTTTTGGAGAGATTGGAAACCCAAATTGGTCTACACGGACAAGTTCTGGCCTGGTGTAGATCTTATCAGTCGGAAAGATATCAGTTTGTCTCTGTGAATGGTTTGTCCTCTGATAAATCAACTGTAAATGTCGGTGTTCCTCAAGGTTCTGTTTTAGGACCACTATTGTTTTCACTATATATTTTACCTCTTGAAAATGTCATTCAAAAACATAACGTTAACTTTCACTGCTATGCGGATGACACACAGCTGTACATTTCAATGAAACATGGTGAAGCCCCAAAATTGCCCTCGCTAGAAGCATGTGTTTCAGACATAAGGAAGTGGATGGCTGCAAACATTCTACTTTTAAACTCGGACAAAACAGAGATGCTTGTTCTATGTCCCAAGAAACAAAGAGATCTTCTGTTGAATCTGACAATTAATCTTAGTGGTTGTACAGTGGTCTCAAATAAAACTGTGTCAGGACCTCAGCGTTACTCTGGACCCTGATCTCTCTTTTGAAGAACATATCAAGATTGTTTCAAGGACATCTTTTTTCCATCTACGTAACATTGCAAAAATCAGAAACTTTCTGTCCAAAAATGATGCAGAAAAATTAATCCATGCTTTTGTCACTTCTAGGTTAGACTACTGCAATGCTCTACTTTCCGGCTACCCGGATAAAGCACTAAATAAACTTCAGTTAGTGCTAAATACGGCTGCTAGAATCCTGACTAGAACCAAAAAATGTTATCATATTACTCCAGTGCTAACCTCCCTACACTGGCTTCCTGTCAAGGAAAGGGCTGATTTCAAGGTTTTACTGCTAACCTACAAAGCATTACATGGGCTTGCTCCTACCTATCTCTGATTTGGTCCTGCCGTACATACCTACACGTACGCTACGGTCACAAGACGCAGGCCTCCTAATTGTCCCTAGAATTTCTAAGTAAACAGCTGGAGGCAGGGCTTTCTCCTATAGAGCTCCATTTTTATGGAATGGTCTGCCTACCCATGTGAGAGACGCAAACTTGGTCTCAACCTTTAAGTCTTTACTGAAGACTCATTTATTCAGTGGGTCATATTATTGAGTGTAGTCTGGCCCAGGAGTGTGAAGGTGAACGGAAAGGCTCTGGAGCAACGAACCACCCTTGCTGTCTCTGCCTGGCCGGTTCCCCTCTTTCCACTGGGATTTTCTGTCTCTAACCCTATTACAGGGGCTGAGTCACTGGCTTACTAGGGCTCTTTCATACCGTCACTTGAGTGGGTTGAGTCACCGATGTGATCTTCCTGTCTGGGTTGGTGCCCCCCCTTGTGTTGTGCCATGACGGAGATCTTTGTGGGCTATACTCGGCCTTGTCTCAGGATGGTAAGTTGGTGGTTGAAGATATGCCTCTAGTGGTGTGGGGCCTGTGCTTTGGCAAAGTGGGTGGGGTTATATCCTTCCTGTTTGGCCCTGTCCGGGGGTGTCATCAGATGGGGCCACAGTATCTCCTGACCCCTCCTGTCTCAGCCTCCAGTATTTATGCTGCAGTAGTTTATGTGTCGGGGGGCTAGGGTCAGTTTGTTATATCTGGAGTACTTCTCCTGTCCTATCTGGTGTCCTGTGTGAATTTAAGTATGCTCTCTCTAATTCTCTCTTTCTGTCTTTCTTTCTTTCTCTCTCTCAGAGGACCTGAGTCCTAGGACCCTGCCTCAGGACTACCTGACATGATTACTCCTTGCTGTCCCCAGTACACCTGGCCGTGCTGCTGCTCCAGTTTCAACTGTTCTGCCTGTGATTATTATTATTTGACCATGCTGGTCATTTATGAACATTTGAAAATCTTGGCCATGTTCTGTTATAATCTCCACCCGGCACAGCCAGAAGAGGACTGGCCACCCCACATAGCCTGGTACCTCTCTAGGTTACTTCCTAGGTTTTGGCCTTTCTAGGGAGTTTTTCCTAGCCACCGTGCTTCTACACCTGCATTGCTTGCTGTTTGGGGTTTTAGGCTGGGTTTCTGTACAGCACTTTGAGATATCAGCTGATGTACGAAGGGCTATATAAATACATTTGATTTGATTTGATTTTGATTTGATTTGATTTCAAGAGATCATCTCTTACAAGAAATGAGAGGTGTTGTTTTGTTTTTGGTCAGATAGAACAACTTAGAATGTAAACTATTGTGTTGTTATTTAAATATCTGCATCAGACATTTCTTTTCTTTCAGAAATACATGTTGACAAGGAATCACATCTCGTTTAATATCAATATATAATATAATATAGAATATATTAAAATCTCAGAAAAGTAAGAAATATAAATAAGAATATAAACATGACTTCTGTCTTGATATTTCCAGCGTTTTGCTATAAACCGGCAGTTACCTGGGATACTTTAAACCCTTTAAAGGTCAAATCTTTCAAGTTGAAATGAAACACCTCAACCTGTAAAATGTTCAGGAACGGAAGACATTTAATTTCTTAACTTTGATTTTCGCCCTTTGCCTTACGAGGCGGCACAGCAGCGGTGTGAATTTATACATCCCAAATGGCACCTTATTTCCTACGTAGTGCACCTACATTAGACCAGATCACCATGGACAGAGAAATAGGCTCCCTATGGGCATCTGGTCAAAATAAGTGCACTATGTACAGAATAGGGCCCCATTTGGGATACAACCCCACTCAATGCTGCTTTGTCGCCTCGTAAGGGCTGGTTGGGCTGATTGTGGATAAAGTAAAGCCCCCTGGGAGGTGGGCCTCCTCTGAAGCGGCAGTGGCTTCCTGCGGAGGGTCCCTGAGGTATCCTCCCAGGAAGATAAAAGAGAACTCGGTCTGAAGCATACAGATGTCCCCGCTAACTTCCAACTAGGGGAATTGTTAGATATCGCTCTTCCATTTTAAATCACATATATGGATCAAAATACTTCCCAAAATGGCTGAGGCTAGGAACTAGGAGTTTCTGCTCCAGAGAGAGAGAGAGAGAGAGCGAGAGAGAGGGAGAGAGAGAGAGAGAGAGAGAGAGAGAGAGAGAGAGAGAGAGAGAGAGAGAGAGAGAGAGAGAGAGAGAGAGAGAGAGAGAGGGAGAGAGAGAGAGAGAGACAGAGACAGAGAGAGAGAGAGAGAGAGAGAGAGAGAGAGAGAGAGGGAGAGAGAGAGAGAGAGACAGAGACAGAGAGAGAGGGAGAGACAGACAGACAGAGAGAGATATATAGAGATATATATTTCTCCAGTGAATATCTCCAGACGATATGTCAAACAGGTAGATAGATAGCAGTAACAGGAGGTGGCCGGGGGTGGGGGGGTGGGGGGGGGGGCACTTGAGCTTCGAGAATCCAAATGGAACAATTGAACTCTCACATTGACAAGAGATTGAAACGTTAATGACATTAAAAGGAGCAGGATTTAGAGGGTGGTGGTGTAGTCCAGGCACACTTGGTACAGTTCAGAGAAAACCAGAGTCCAGCCAGAGGTCGCCTGTGTTCCAAGTGGCACCCTATCCTCTATACAGCACTTTTGGAAAGTGTTCAGACCCCTTGACTTTGTCCACATTTTGTTACGTTTCAGCCTTACTCTAAAAATGGATGTAGGGAGTTTTTCCCATTCTTCTTTGCAGATCCTCTCAAGCTTATTACAGGTTGGATGGGGAGCGTCGAGGCACAGCTATTTTCAGGTCTCTCAAGAGACGTTCGAAGGGGTTCAAGTCCGGGCTCTGGCTAAAGGATATTCAGAGACTTGTCCCAAAGCGAACCCTGTGTTGTCTTGGCTGTGTGCTTAGGGGTCGTTGTCCTGTTGGAAGGTGAACCTTCACCCCAGTCTGAGGTCCTGAGCACTCTGGAGCAGGTTTTCATCAAGGATCTCTCTATACCTTGCTCTGTTCATCTTTCCCTTGATCCTGACTAGTCTCCCAGTCCCTGCCGTTGAAAAACATCCCCACAGCACAATGCTGCCACCACCATGTTTCACCGTAGGGATGGTGCCAGGTTTTCTCAAGAGGTGATGCTTGGCATTCAGGCCAAATAATTCAATCTTGGTTTCATGAGACCAGAAATCTTGTTTTTATTTTTCTTGATTTTCTTTAGCTGCCTTTGAGCAATCTCCAAGCGGGCTATCATGTGCCTTTTACTGAGGAGTGGCCTCAATGACGTCATAATACCCCACAATGACATCATAATACCCCATAATGACATCACTCCATTCAGGGGGACTGTTTAATGTATCCCTTCAGTTTGTGTTCAAGACCAGGAACTATGTACCATTTATATACTCTTAACAAACCTTTTGTTGAAGTGCATTTTGACCAGTCTGTGTTGGCTGTCATAGAAATGTTTCCTTTTGTTGTTGTACTATTTCTGGCCATTCTACCTTTTGGTGGAGTGCTGATAGTTGTCCTTCTGGAAGGTTCTCCCATCTCCACAGAGGAACTCTGGAGCTCATTCACAGGGTTTTTGTTCACCTCTCTGACCAAGGCGCTTCTCCCCGATTGCTCAATATGCCCGGGTGGCCAGCTCTAGGAAGGAGGCTTTGAGGTTCCAAACTTATTCCACTTAAGAATGGTGGAGGCCGTTGTGTTCTTGGGACCTTAAATGCTTCCAGACATTTTTAGGTTCCCTTCCCCAGATCTGTGTCTTGACACAATCCTGTCTCGGAGCTCTATGGACAATTCCTTCGACCTCATGGCTTGTTTTTTTCTCTGGCATACACTGTCAACTGTGGGACCTTATATAGACAGGTGTGTACCTTTCCAAATAATTTACAACAGGTGGTCTCCAATCAAGATGTAGAAATATCTCAAGGATGATCAATGGCAACAGGATGCACCTGAGCTCAATTTCCTGTCTCATAGCAAAGGGTCTGAATACTTATGTAAATAAGGTATCTGTTTTTTTTTTTCAATTAAATGATCAAACATTTCTATAAACCTGTTTTTGCTTCGTCATTATGAGGTATTGTGTGTAGATTGATGAGGAAAACGTATTTTAATACATTTTAGAACAAGGCTGTAACGTAACAAAATGTGGAAAAAGTCAAGGGGTCTGAATACTTTCTGAAGGCCCTACGGCCTATTCAGAGTCCAGCCTTTCACTCAGTAAGAGAGAGCCTGCATTAAAAATGGCTACCTCTACTTTTGACCAGCTCATGTGTGCACTATATTGAAACCGGTGCCATTTGTGACGTGGCCCCAGACGGAGGACTACCTCTGAGAGAGGATGTTGTGTCCCAAAGGACACCATCTACTCTATATATACAGTAGTGCACTACTTTTTGAGCAGAGCCCTATGGACCCTGGTCAAAAGTAGTGCACTATATAGGGAACAGGATGCCATTTGGAACGTACTCATAGTGACTGCAGGCTGTGAGGTGTGTTCTGGTCTGGTCAGGAGAGATAAAGAGTCTCCAGTCAATCTGTCCACTGACTCAAAGCTACTTTCTTATCAGCCTACGTCCCAAATGACACCCCATCCACTATGTAGTGCACTACGTTTGACCATGGACCCATAGGGAAATATCTACGGAATAGGTTGCTGTTTGGCAGGCACACCAGAAATTAAAACCCAGTTATGTCCACTGCACCACCGACCGGTCTGCCGCCACTACCACTACAGAAGAGAGTGTTACACCACTAAACTGAAGTTCAGATTAGATCAGGAAGTACTGAAGCTAAGTACTCACCACTCTAAAGGGCGACATTTTGACGATGTTAAGAAATGCTGCTATTGTGGATAATCCTATCACTTCGAACACTTGTTGTGGCATATATCTAAAAACTGTTGTTAGCGTCGGAATCGTAGCAGAATTTGTTCTTAAGATACTTGTTTGTCTTTGAAATAAGTAGAAGCTTAACAGAAATGGTTGAGTATCACAAACCGCCCTCAAGTCAACACAACACTTTTTTGTTTGTTATGGCTTTCATTTCTAAATATGTTTTGGAACGCAACAGTTACTAGCGATGGAATCGTAGAAGTTTTTGTACTTTTGTTTGAAGCCGCTGGGCATTAGAATCAGTAGAATCTTAGTTTCACACACTTACTTCAAGTCAACAACAAACAGCCCTCTGAACAAGATAACACGGGATTGAGAGGGTTCAGATTCAGAAGGGTTTATGAGGGTTCAGATTCAGAAGGGTTTATGAGGGTTCAGATTCAGAAGGGTTTGAGAGGGTTCAGATTCAGAAGGGTTTATGAGGGTTCAGATTCAGAAGGGATTGAGAGGGTTCAGATTCAGAAGGGATTGAGAGGGTTCAGATTCAGAAGGGTTTATGAGGGTTCAGATTCAGAAGGGTTTATGAGGGTTCAGATTCAGAAGGGTTTATGAGGGTTCAGATTCAGAAGGGTTTATGAGGGTTCAGATTCAGAAGGGTTTATGAGGGTTCAGATTCAGAAGGGATTATGAGGGTTCAGATTCAGAAGGGTTTATGAGGGTTCAGATTCAGAAGGGTTTATGAGGGTTCAGATTCAGAAGGGTTTATGAGGGTTCAGATTCAGAAGGGATTGAGAGGGTTCAGATTCAGAAGGGATTGAGAGGGTTCAGATTCAGAAGGGTTTATGAGGGTTCAGATTCAGAAGGGTTTGAGAGGGTTCAGATTCAGAAGGGTTTGAGAGGGTTCAGATTCAGAAGGGTTTGAGAGGGTTCAGATTCAGAAGGGTTTATGAGGGTTCAGATTCAGAAGGGATTGAGAGGGTTCAGATTCAGAAGGGATTGAGAGGGTTCAGATTCAGAAGGGTTTGAGAGGGTTCAGATTCAGAAGGGTTTATGAGGGTTCAGATTCAGAAGGGATTGAGAGGGTTCAGATTCAGAAGGGTTTATGAGGGTTCAGATTCAGAAGGGATTGAGAGGGTTCAGATTCAGAAGGGATTGAGAGGGTTAACATTCAGAAGGGATTGAGAGGGTTCAGATTCAGAAGGGATTGAGAGGGTTCAGATTCAGAAGGGATTGAGAGGTTTCTGATTCAGAAGGGTTTATGAGGGTTCAGATTCAGAAGGGTTTATGAGGGTTCAGATTCAGAAGGGTTTGAGAGGGTTCAGATTCAGAAGGGATTGAGAGGGTTCAGATTCAGAAGGGATTGAGAGGGTTCAGATTCAGAAGGGATTGAGAGGGTTCAAATTCAGAAGGGATTGAGAGGGTTCAGATTCAGAAGGGGTTGAGAGGGTTCAGATTCAGAAGGGATTGAGAGGGTTCAGATTCAGAAGGGATTGAGATGGTTAACATTCAGAAGGGATTGAGAGGGTTCCGATTCAGAAGGGATTGAGAGGTTTCTGATTCAGAAGAGTTTATGAGGGTTCAGATTCAGAAGGGATTGAGAGGGGTTAGATTCAGAAGGGATTGAGAGGGGTTAGATTCAGAAGGGATTGAGAGGGTTCAGATTCAGAAGGGTTTGAGAGGTTTCAGATTCAGAAGGGTTTGTGTGTATGTGGTTCAGTAGGACCTACAGTACATTAGGGTTGTTTCCCCCTTCAGGCTAGATTTCCTTCCTCCCAGTCTAAAATGGCTGAAGGGCTGGACACAGTACACTAAAGTACACTACATAACCAAAAGTATGTGGACACCTGCATGTCGAACATCGCATTCCAAAATCATGGGCATTAATATGGAGTTGGTCCCCCCCTTTGCTGCTATAATAGTATCCACTCTTCTGGGAAGGATTTCCACTAGATGTTGAAACATTGCTGTGGGGGACTTGCTTCCATTCAGCCACACAAATCGACAAACTATTTCTGTATGGACCTCGCTTTGTGCACGGGGGCATTGTCATGTTTAAACAGGAAAGGGCCTTCCCCAAACTGTTGCAATAAAGTTGAAAGCACAGAATCGTATAGAATGTCATTGTATGCTGTAGCGTTCACTGGAACTAAGGGGCCCCAACCATGAAAAACGGCCCCAGACCATTATTCCTCCTCCACCAAACATTACAGTTGGAACTATGCATTGGGGGCAGGTAGCGTACTCCCGTCATCCACCAAACCCAGAATCATCCTTCGGACTGCCAGATGGTGAAGCGTGATTCATCACCCCAGAGAACTCGTTTCCACTGATCCAGAGTCCAATGGTGGCGAGCTTTACACCACTCCAGCCGACACTTGGCATTGCGCATGGTTATCTTAGGCTTGTGTGTGGCTGCTCGGCCATGGAAACCCATTTCATGAAGCTCCCGACGAACACTTCTTGTGCTGAAGATGCTTCCAGAGGCAGTTAGGAACTCAGTAATGAGTGTTGAAACCGAGGACATATC
>NC_068424.1:82422465-82424965 GCF_023373465.1 Oncorhynchus keta
GAACTATTGTTGTGTACCCCTCCAATCTGAATAAATTCTATTGTTAAAATACACTAGACTGACTCCTAAAAACCTTAACAAACGTAGGTAGGTTCATATTGCTTCTAAAAAATGATGGTTTAGACCACCGTGCCACTCAGGACCCCCTGTCTTCAGACTTGTTTTATCATGTGGGGACATTTTCAGACACCTCGTTAACTTTCAGAGGGCTGATGATGCTCTGACAAAATGCTCTTCAACCCTCTCCCCCCCCCCCTCTCCCTCTAAATCCCAACCACAGTGCAGTAGGATTAACGTTATCTGTATTGCAGCAGACTTGGCTTTAAACTATATTTGAAATAATTGAATTTAATGTATAATTTAAAAACCCTTTCGTGAAAAACCACATGAATGTCACGTGATCACGTGAAGCCGTTCCAACACCACATGAATGTCACGTGATCACGTGAAGCCGTTCCAACACCACATGAATGTCACGTGATCACGTGAAGCCGTTCCAAAACCACATGAATGTCACGTGATCACGTGAAGCCGTTCCAACACCACATGAATGTCACGTGATCACGTGAAGCCGTTCCAACACCACATGAATGTCACGTGATCACGTGAAGCGCGTAATATGTGATGACATTAAACTTCACATGGGAAAACGTGATCACCTGAAAATATATATATTTTTTAAACATGTTTTCAAATGATTTCAAGTGGAACACATGTGATTTTTCTACATGTGAAATCATGTGTTTTTTCAGTAAGGGCAATAGAAACATCCCAAACCTGTAAACCTCACCCACCTGGCACTCCTCCTTGCTTTTGTATTTTAACAGGCAAGTCAGTTAAGAACAAATTCTTATTTTAGAATGATGGCCTAGGAACAGTGGGGGTAAACTGCCTTGTTCAGTGAGAGAACAACAGATTTTTAGCTTGTCAGTTCGACTCGGGGATTCGATTACCTGCTGGTTACTGGTCCAACACTCTAACCACTAGGCTACCTGCTGGTTCCTGGTCCGACACTCTAACCACAATGCTACCTGCTGGTTACTGGTCCAACACTCTAACCACAATGCTACCTGCTGGTTACTGGCCCAACGCTCTAACCACTAGGCTACCTGCTGGTTACAGGTCCAACACTCTGACCACTAGGCTACCTGTTGGTTACTGGCCCAACGCTCTAACCACTAGGCTACCTGCTGGTTACTGGTCCAACACTCTGACCACTAGGCTACCTGCTGGTTACTGGCCCAACGCTCTAACCACTAGGCTACCTGCTGGTTACTGGCCCAACGCTCTAACCACTAGGCTACCTGCTGGTTACTGGTCCAACACTCTAACCACTAGGCTACCTGCTGGTTACTGGTCCAACACTCTAACCACTAGGCTACCTGCTGGTTACTGGTCCAACACTCTAACCACAATGCTACCTGCTGGTTACTGGCCCAACGCTCTAACCACTAGGCTACCTGCTGGTTACTGGTCCAACACTCTGACCACTAGGCTACCTGCTGGTTACTGGCCCAACACTCTAACCACTAGGCTACCTGCTGGTTACTGGGCTACCTGCTGGTTACTGGCCCAACGCTCTAACCACTAGGCTACCTGCTGGTTACTGGCCCAACACTCTAACCACTAGGCTACCTGCTGGTTACTGGTCCAACACTCTAACCACTAGGCTACCTGCTGGTTACTGGTCCAACACTCTAACCACTAGGCTACCTGCTGGTTACTGGCCCAACGCTCTAACCACTAGGCTACCTGCTGGTTACTGGCCCAACACTCTAACCACTAGGCTACCTGCTGGTTACTGGTCCAACACTCTAACCACTAGGCTACCTGCTGGTTACTGGTCCAACACTCTAACCACTAGGCTACCTGCTGGTTACTGGTCCAACACTCTAACCACTAGGCTACCTGCTGGTTACTGGTCCAACACTCTAAACACTAGGCTACCTGCTGGTTACTGGTCCAACACTCTAACCACTAGGCTACCTACTGGTTACTGGCCCAACACTCTGACCACTAGGCTACCTGCTGGTTACTGGCCCCACACTCTAACCACTAGGCTACCTGCTGGTTACTGGCCCAACACTCTGACCACTAGGCTACCTGCTGGTTACTGGCCCCACACATTCTAACCACTAGGCTACCTGCTGGTTACTGGCGCAACACTCTAACCACTAGGCTACCTGCTGGTTACTGGTCCAACACTCTAACCACTAGGCTACCTGTTGGTTACTGGCCCAACGCTCTGACCACTAGGCTACCTGCTGGTTACTGGTCCAACACTCTAACCACTAGGCTACCTGCTGGTTACTGGCCAAACACTCTAACCACTAGGCTACCTGCTGGTTACTGGTCCAACACTCTAACCACTAGGCTACCTGCTGGTTACTGGTCCAAGGTAGGTCGGTAGGTAGGTAGGCAAGCTGTTCTGAACTCACTGCCATGTAGCATTCCTGTGCCCTACCTGTAATTAACTGTAGTGAACAGACTCGCACAGGGA